>NW_022900936.1:506510-513891 GCF_012274545.1 Fukomys damarensis
AGAACTTTATTACCTTGCAGTTTGGGATACCAGACTTCCAAAGTCCAGGTGTGAGCAGGACTGTTGACTCCTCTGGAGGCCATAGGGAGGGTCCTGACTGCTGCTTCTGTGCCTGTGGCTCCAGGCCTCCCTGTGGCCTCATCCCCCATCCTCACATAGCTTCCTCCCTGCCCTGCCCTGCTCTTAGTATACAGCACTTTCACTGGATTTAGGGTCCTTTCCAGGATGATTTCATTTCATAATCCCTAATTAAATCTACAAAGACCCTTTCCAAATGAGGTTACATTCAGAGATCTTGCAGTTAGGAGGGGAATATGCTGTTCTGGGTCACCATGCAGCCCAGGGGACGTGAGGGACGGAAGTGGCAATGAGGCCACCCAGGTAAGCCAGAGCCTTACCCACACCTCCCCTCCCGCTGAAGTCCCACTCTTAGAGCATGCCATGGGCCTGAAGAACACAGACACATGGGCCAGAATGTTCCCAGGTGCCTATGAGGTGCAGCACCCATCTTAACAACATGAGGCACTAACACTTTTCTTCCAAGGCAGAGCCTCAGATCAGGTCCCAGTTTCTCCTTCCAGACATGGTGGAGATGATGCTGATGCAGAACGCGCAGATGCACCAGATCCTCATGCAGAACATGATGCTCAAAGCCCTACCACCTGTGCTGGCACCCACGGGACTGCATCCTGCCCTGCAGGTGGGCCAGGGGGCATCCTGGGACCCCTGCATCTGGGTAGCCCTAAAGGGCATCTTTGGCTCCAACCTGTGGTGTAGCTGTGAAGGAATAGGTTGTGCACTTGGGGCCCAAGAAGCTCCTGGCACAAGCTCTACCTATAGCTGCTGTTCTTTCCTGCCTTTATGCTCAACCCTGTCACCATTAGGAATGGGTTCAGGGAAAGAGGCCACCATCCTGAACCCAGCTATGCATTCTATGCCAGGACCCGAAGGGGAGGCGCCCAGTCCTCCTGCAAGCTGAGAGGCAGAAGCCACCTGCAGTGCACCACCACCACCACTACGCACCTTCTACCCCACTGCAGCCTGGCTCTGTGCCAGGCTCCTCCTTTAGTTATACTGTGTGGCCCCCAGTGGTTTCAGCTACTGCCCTGCCACCTGCCACCAGCTTCGTGCCCACCATATGCCACATGGCCAGTCCCGCTGCCCCGCCTACCCTTAGCACGTAAGTCTGGAAGGCAAAGGTGGGGGCCCCTTAGGCCTGAGTGGTCAGGAGTCATGGAAGGGGCTGGAAAGACCCCACCACCTTCCAAAAAGCTGCAGGGCTCAGTGTCCCCCATGTAGGGGCGCTGGAGTACCCCTACTGTAGCATGGATGCCTGTGAGCCAGGCTAGCCTAGTACTACACCAGGGTCACCCTCACCTGTCCTCTAGGCTGCTGTCTGATGGCGTCCTGTCCTCGCAGGCCCCGGGCGTGTGAGCCCGCTTGCTCCACATCGGTAAGCAGCAAGGTCTTCCACCTTTGGTCCCTGGTCAGGACCCTTCTGGAAAACCAGGTGACTCCCACCCAGGGGAAATACAAAGGTTTCACCAGGACAGAATTTAAGAAAATAGAGCCCATGATGTGTAACAGAAAAGATCAAAAGCTTCAGCCACATAAAAACATTCCTCTGTGAAGTATGAAAGGTAGTCACACTGGGACTGGGGATGTATCTCAGTGGTACAGCTGCCTGCTTAGCAGCATTAGGCCTGGCACGAGGACCTGTCTGCTATATGGGGAATGGTCTCACGTCAATGTGAAATCCAAGCAAAATACTCTACTAGGCTCCACCTGAGTTACGGTCTACACAGGAGGGAACCTGCATGCTGCCTGCACAGCTGCTTTGGAGGCAGCAGCCAAGCCCAGCCGCTCCAGCAGGGCCAACGAGTGGCTCCTCTGTAGCCTGTCCCTCCTGTTACTAGGACTAGTGTAGAGCTACCATGACACTTTTCCTATTTATTTTTTGGTGGAATCATATCCCCTTGATGTTCTAATGTTATTTACTTATTTATTTTGGTATGGGGATTGAACTTGGGACCTTGCACTTGCGATGCAGATGGCGGCAACACTGAGCTAAATCCCCGGCCTGTTATATTTATAAAAAAATTATCTCCCTCTCCCATGGTATTGTGGATTGAGTTCAGGGCCTTTAAACTGAGCTATGTCCCCAAACTCTTTCGTTTTTACTTTGAGATTGGGTTTCGCTAAGTTACAAAGTTGCCTACGTTGGGCTCCAATGTTCAATTCTCCTGCCTCAGCCTCCCTGAGTGCTGACATTATAGGCATGGACTGCCACACCTGGCTCAAGGTAAGTTTTTCATTTGTGAAGTTCTTCACTAACAGTGTTTATGTCCCTGAAACCTTGCAGGTTGGAGGTCAGATGAGTCAGAGCCTCCTCTCTAGCTGACCTGGCTCTCAGGAGCGCTTCAGAGCCACGAGTAGGGTACACATCCATGTGGATGGGTGGACAGATGGAGAGTGACAAAGCCCCAGCTCCGGACAATGGTGACGGACACCTGGTTCGCTCATGACCATCTTTCAGCACATCTCTGAATGTGATTCTAGATTCTGCTGTATTGAAGGCAGGAATTAAAGGCCTGGCCCTATTTCCTGTGTTTTTGATTGTTCTAACACAGCTTCCCTTTTTGGTTTTATCTCTTGTCATGATTATTGACTTGACAGAAGAACTTTGGCAGCTGCTGACTCTCCTTGCTTTGGGCCTTGCTGGGGAGGAGGTGTGAAGGGAACATCTCAGCACTGGAAGCCCCAGCTCTGCGCACCACTGGTGGGACAGGGCTGGTCTGCAAGAGTGGCAGGCGAGGAGCTGCCCTTATACCCAGAGCCCTTGCCTGCCTCAGGCCAGGCATTTGAGGGGCCTGTGGGGAGGAAGAGCATGCAGTGAGCTCCGGTGGTGGGCACAGGGTGGTCGGGGGTTGGGGGTGGACAAAGACTCAGCTGCCAACCTGGGTGTGCACATCATTTCTCAGCCTTAGGCCAGGACACTTCCTCATGTTCTATAATAAGACACAGGGTATTTTTCAAGAATATATAAAAATAGAAAAAAAAAAAGAATATTTAAAAACACCGGGGCCAGGGATTTAGCTCAGTGTTTCCAGCGCCTGCCTCGCAAACGCAAGGTCCTGAGTTTGATCCCCGGCATAAAAATAAATAAATAAATAAAAAATAAATAAAAACACCAAATCAAAAGGAAAATGAGTAAAAAAACAGACAACAGATAGGAGCAGTCACAGTGAGAGGATGATGATGATGATGATGATGATGATGTCAAGTGTAGTGTGACAGGGGAACAGGACAGCCAGTCTCACCAGGGAAACGGTCTTGGCAGGGACTGGGACCCATCCAGCTGGGCCCCAGGGTTGCTAGATGTATGCTGCTGGAGTGACAAGTGATCATCCAGGCCTTCAGAAGCATTGGGTGCACCTACCAGCAATCTCACAACTGGGGAGGCTGAGGCAGGATTGTGAGTTTGAGGCTATCCTGGGCTACAAGGCAAGACCCTGACTCAAAAAAAAAAGCACTGAATTTAATAGAGCCCACAACTCCTCCCCACCAAGTTCCGCTGAGACTTGTGTTCTAGGAGTGGGGTGATGTTTGCTTAGCTCTACTGGGCTAGACACTAAACAGAACAAGCCTAGCTAACCTCAGGCAGGCCATGCACAGCCCAAAGAGGCCAGAGGAACAGGGTAGGCCCATCCTACCTTCTGACTGATGCCATTGGGAAATATTTCCATGCTTCTGCATCATGTAATGAGTCACACATCACTGGAGCCTAGTGTCTCCAGGTTTATAGGCTGTCTCTTACTGGTAACCTCCTGCAGTGTCCACTATGCCTGGGGTCCTTTTTAGCAGCGGGGGGAGATGCAAGGGCCCAGCACCCTTGGGATCTGCTCCCACCAAGGACGTTGGATGGCACTTGCTTCTACACGCTCTGGAACTTGAGGGTTACTTCAACTTTCAGAGGATGAACAGGAAAGGTGGCCCCAGTGAGATTTCCTATGAAGGAACTTTGAGACTCCCACACTTCCTGCATAGAAGCAGCAAGGCAAGTCACTCTTGGACCTGGGTAGTTGTGTCTACAGCAACAAACTTGGGAGAGGTTGGGGGCAAGGTGGCTTAGATCTTCAGTGTCCAAGTGGGTTGAGCACAACCAAGGCCATGGTCCAACCCTGCGTCCTGCAATGCCCACAGCAGCATCAGAAGAGGCCCCTACTCAGGGGTTGGAGCTGGGCCCCAGTGCGCCGGCTCAGCTCCTCCAGCACCTGCTTTTCCCGGAGGTACATCTGAAAAACAGAAGGTCAGCTGGGGGCCACCGGGACCCTCACCCACCTACCTCACCCCTCTAGACATCATCACCCTCCTACAGCCAGTGAGGGACAAGGCCTTGTGATACCTGCACAGCCCAAGGGCAGCACCTGAATGGGGTGGGTGGAGCCAGCAGGGGGCTTTCTTTAAATTAAAAGATTTTCCAGGTCTTTCAAGTAATGGATAGTTTGCTCTCAAACACAAACCAAGTTGGCTGAACCCAGTGGGTAGCACTGATTCACTTTATGTAATTCAAAAAAAATTTTTTTGAGGGTCTCACTATGCAGTTCAGGCTGGTCTTGAATTCAATATGTAGCTCAGGCTGGCCTTGCTGCAACTTGCTGCAATCTGCCTGCCTCAGTCTTCCCAGTGCTGGAAGTACAGCCACGTGCCAGCACACCTAGCCTAATTCACTTTAAATCTGGTCTCTCTCTGCACCCAGTCTTGTTTCCCACGATGGCTGTCATTGGGTTCTTCTGAAGAGTTTCTAAACAGTGTGCTTCCCCCAGGATCAATTATGAGTAATCGGGAGAAGGTAACTTTCAGTCAGTCTGCTGACATCTGCTAAAGGTATCTGGGGAGCCCAACATGTAAAACGGATGTTTGTGAGGCTTTCTTAAAAAATAAAGGACAGGTTGGGTTGTTGGATGCAGGCTGACTTGGGGTTCCTACCTTTTGCCACTCTGCTTCTGAGTCGTGTGTGAACCCTAGTAAGTGACAGAGTCCGTGAGTGGCTGTCACCTGTCGGAAAATTTAAAAATTGGCTTAGGGGTTGATCCCATAGGAAATTCCCCTTCAGGGTCACCCCCAGGGTCCCAGCTGGCCTTGGCAAGCCAAGCTGACCTTCACCTGGGGCACTGTGCAGGAGCTAGTCACTGTCCTGGGCAGGGATTAAAGTGCCCAGCCTCAGTTCCCTTGGTCTCAAATGGGAACAACCCACTAAAGTGACTCTTCTGGGTGGAGTGCTCCGGGGCTGGGAACAGACCTGGGAAGGGCAAAAAAGTCTGTGCTGGCCACAGCAAGAGTGACTGGAGAGGCGCTGCGGTGAGAGGCAGCTGAGTCCCTATCCCAGCGAGGCTGGTGGGTAGGGTAGGATCCCTCGAGCCCCCAAGTTCCAGATGGGCCTAGGCCTACCTAAAAAATAAATGAATTCAGCAGTGGAGAGAGGGATAAGAACAGTCATTTTGAGCTAAGAGAGAACAGCTGAGGGCACAGACTGCACCCCAGAATCAGTTGGAGAGGAAGCCTTATGTCTGGGGGTATGAAGGTAAAATAGGGGTTCGGGCTTGAAGTAGATCCCAGTTTTATAGACTTCTCTTTATAGAGCATGGGCGTCTAAACTTTTGGCTTTCCATGGCCACACTGAGTGAAGACAAACTATCTTGAGCCAGACATAAAATATACAGTTAATGTATATAAATACATCCCCGATTTTTGGGCAGTTCTGGGGATTGAACCTTTGGCCATTGCGCTAAGCTACATCTTCAGCCCTTTTTAAAATTTTGAGACAGAGTGTAAATCATGTCACCTGCAGTGGAACTCACAATCTTCCTATCTAAGCCTCTCAGAATGCTGTGATCATAGGTGTGCGCCATTATACGCCAGGTTCTTCTTAAAAAATATATATTTTAATTTATTAAATTATTTTATGAAATAGCGCAACAAACCCAAGTTAAATGTCTGCTTACTAGCTATAAATGCGTCTTTACAGGCCCATATACATGAAGGTAAGTTGCTCTGTGTTTTATTGAGCAATTCACACAAGTGTGTGTAGCAGCTGATGGGGGTGGGGGTTCTCCACTCCACTGTGTATGGCAGCACAGGAGGCAGAGGTAGCACTGCAGAGCACCTCCTCTGCATAGCCTTCCACTGTTGCTTATGCAGTCCATGCGCAAGAATCAAATATCACTAAAAATCTCATAATGGTAAAAAGTTGTGATCTCACAGGGCCATGCAGACTGCAGGCTGAGTGGGTAACACCTGGTGTGGGGCTTCTGTGCAGTCAAGGTGGAGTATGGTGCAGTTGAGAGGAGGGATCTCAAGGGGAAATAGACAGGGTTAGATTAAAGCCTACAGGAGAGGGGTATGGGAGAGCAGGGGGAGGTTGTGGCCAGTAGGTCAGGGACCCTCTTCTGAGCAGGTGGCAGCAGAGTGGAGAGGGCTGAAGCCTGCCTAAGGCCCTACAGGGCTGGAGTGGGAGAGTGGGTCAAGGCCAGGTGCTGTCCAGTACAAAGACCATGATCTCTCTAGGGTGGGAGTGGATGGAGGCAGCCCAAAGTCAGACCATCTGAGGCACAAGGTGTATGGGGTGTAAGGGTACAGTTGGGACCCAGCTCAACCAGAGCTGGCTAATGCCTTCAAGGGTGGGGCCCTAGGAGTGACAGACAGGCTGTCTACTAGGCGGAAATGAAGCCACACCAGTGAGGGGTTTCGGCCCAGGAGACAATGCGGAGGAACAGAGTCTTCTTAGGGAGTGGGGGTTGTGGAACCCCCTCTCCTGGTGGGATATAACTACTGGCCACAGAGATCCCAGGATTGAACCGTGTGCTGGGGTACTTCCTGTCCTTCTCAGGAACAATGTCTGCAACTCCCTTCTTCAAGATAGTGCAGTGAGCCCCACCTTGGACTGGAAAGGAACACTCAGGACTGAGGTCACACCCTTCACACTGTCTTTTGGGAAGCTCTGCTTCAAGTCACTAACAAACCCAAGAACGGTGATGGTGAACCTTTTATAAGGGAGGGCCCGAGACTACAATCCAAAATCCACTTATTCAGTGCAAAGTGCCAACAATGCAACTAAACTTAAATATGGAGGTTTTAGTGTGGATAAACGACTCATACATTAACATTTATCTTAAAAACAACACATATGCCATAGGTTTGCCACCACCGCCCTAGGGTGTCTCAGAGATGGTCCAGGTGGTGGATGTCCTGCCAAAGAACCCATAGGAACTAGGGAAGATCCTAGAGGCTTGGATTCTCCCTGATCCTGGCAGCTCAAGAAGCTGATCTAGCAGTTCTGGCTGAGTGATCCCCATGAATGATTTTTTTTTTTTTTTTTTTG
>NW_022900936.1:514038-525768 GCF_012274545.1 Fukomys damarensis
TTGCGCTGGCAAGGCAGGCCACCGAACTGCTGAGCTAAATCCCCAGCCCACCGTGAATGATTTGAGAGGGCTCCTGGGACCCCTGTTTTTCCACAAGCCTAGGTACTCCTCTCTGCCTGTGAGTTCTCCTGTTGCAACCCTGGAGTACCTGGGGCACTTGGTGTGCACAGACTGGCCTCTTTCCTAAACCCGGTGGATGGTAGGAGTTTCATGAGCCAGGATATGATTTTAGCGTCTCTACTTACAGTCAGAATGTCATAGTAATCTTCATTTTCTTTGCACTCCTGGAAGATATACTCCACTCCTAGGAAAATGTCTCCCAAGTTATAGTCATCTGGAAATCCAGGCTGGGGAATTTCACCTGCTTTCAGATTCTAAAAATGAGGAAACAGACTTAGAATATACCACTCTGGGAACAGCAACCCAACCATAAGGATATGGCTCAGAGTCCTAGGCAGCATGCTTTAGTATGACTAGTGAGCGCCGCTGGGGACAGGCTGCACAGCCACCACATACACCAACAATCTCAAATGCTTCTACCCTGTCAAATGAGTCACTTTCTATTTCTTTCATCCCTCCCAAGGTGGAATCACCCTGCCCCTGTTTCTTCAGAGTTAAATCAGTACAGCAACACAATTTTGTATTTCTGTCTCTCTGTTAATTTTGAACAAAATAAGACACAAAATGTATTCAGGAAGGCAAGCTAGACAAGAGGAAGAATATCTTTTACCTCATGAAATGGAAAAGAAAGCACATCGGTTGGGACATTTTTTTGTCTGTACATTCCGTTAATGTGCTGAATATTCTTGTTGTCAAGACAGACGATCCCCAGGTCAAATTTCTCCACTCCTAAAATATTCCGTACAATCTCCACATTCCTTCGAAGTGGCACTCTCCTAATGGGGACCACACGTTGCAGATTTCTAATCACCAAACTCATTTCAGGAAGAACATCAAGCCCTTTAAAATTGTTTGTATGGAACCTGTGGTTAAAGTTGAAGTGATCATCAGTACCAGAAAGTGGTAGATTCTGTAAGATTACATATACTAAAACCAAATCACTTTATTTGACGGAATTTGTTGATTAATTTAGGGGAATTTACATTCACCACAAGAAGATATAAGAATGAGGTATATAGCCCTGCTTGGTGGCACATGCCTGATTCCTGCAATTCGGGGTGGGGTAGGAGAATCAAAATTTCGAGACCAGTCCGGACCAATTAGCGAGATCCTGTCTCCACGTTTTGTTTTTTTAAAGCGCCAGGGGTGTGGCGCACTGTGAAGACCCTGGGTTCAATCCTAGCATTGCGAATAAGTAAACAAACAAACAAAGGTGCCGAGGATGGAGCTCAGTAGTGCAGGGCCCCTGGGTTCCATCTCCTGTACAAAAACAAAGCAACACCAACAACAGCCCCAGGAAACGGCCTGCGGAGGAGTGGTCCTGACTAGCTGGAGAAACTGCGCGGGGTCGCACAGCGCTGAGGAACGGGACGGGGTGTGGAGATTACGGGTTCTCAGCACCAGCTCACGCAGGAGAAGGAACCAGCCACTTACTTACCGGGCCGGAAGTTGTGCAGCAGACCGGAAGTCGCGGAGCGCAGCTTGAACTCGGCGGCCCTAGAAGCAGGAAGTCAGTCCGCAGCGTTTTCCGCCCGCTGTGTTTGTTTTCCTCCGTGATTTTCTGCCCGCCGCGCGTAACGAAGCATCGTCCGGGCGTCCCAGGTGCCGAGGACCTACGCAGGAGGCAGGCGGAGGAGACGGAGGGCGGCCAGCGCAGACCCGGCCGCGGTGGTGGCCTCAACCCCGGCCGCACCGCCAGGCCGCTCCTAGCCCGAGCCAGCCTCCGGCAGTAGCCGGAATTAAAAAAAAAAATGTCAGTTTCTTGGCCGGGAGAAGGTGTTTCGTGCTCCGATTGCTCTGAGAAGAATTAGATAGGGGCGGGGGGCAGTAACGGTGCAGAGGTTAAAGTGTGTTCTCTGGTCGCGGAGACCGGGGAGTCTTCGAAGGCCCCTCTGTAAGTAGAAAGGTGTAAGTAACGGCGTCCATTCCTATTACCAAGGGCGATTTCTCGTGAATTTATTAACTCAGATGATTTGGGTTTTCATTTTAGTCTCAGATGATCAGGTTTTAAATCTCTGTATGATAACTATTTTGTGAGCGCCAACAGGTTCCTTTCTGAGGGTTGGGGGGGAAAGGCAGAGTGATAGTTCACCATATAAAGTTGCTTACACCTTTGCGTTGCCGCCTTTTGAATAATTATCTTTTGAGCTGGTGCAGGCCTGTAATCCCAGCACTTGGGAGACTGAGACAGGATCGCTGCAGGCCGGGTTCAAGACCAGCCCCAACCACATAGACCCTGCCTCAAAAAAAAAAAAAAAAAAATTTATGGTGTGTAAGTCAAGACTGTTCTTAGTCCCTAGAAAAACATATTGTGATGTCCTGGATTTCTGTCTTTCAGCTTATCCTGAAGATGAAGGGGAGCTCCCTAGTGAAACAGACTGTTTAGGGAAGAAGACTGACTCTGTACATATGGTATTTATTGCTTTCTAATAATCCAATCAAAGATGAACCCAGTGAACCCTTTCAGTGGGCAACAGTCCAGTGCTTTTGCAGCATCTTCTAGTAGTATAGCAGGGACGTTTCAGTCTAAGCCCCCATTTCGATTTGGTCAGCCATCACTTTTTGGACAAAATAATACACTGACTGGAAAGAGTCCCGGATTTTCCCAAGTACCCAGCTTTGGAGCACCTTCTGGAATAAGTCATTCTTCAGGGCAAACATTTGGACTCACCCAGACCTCAAGTTCTGGACTCTTTTCTGGACTTGAACGAGCTCCTCCCTTTGTAGCTACTTCTGGGCCTTCAAGTTCATCTGTGCCTGGAAACCCAGGATTTAGTTTTAAATCACCTACCAGCATTGGGGTTTTCTCAACTACTACTACGTATGGATCAGAAGCTGGAGAAGTAGTGAACTCTGGTTTTGGGAAAACAGAATTCAGCTTTAAACCTCTGGAAAATGCAGTATTCAGACCAATATTGGGGACTGAGTCTGAGCCAGAGAAAACCCAGAGCCAAGTTACTACTGGGTTTTTCACATTTCCCCCCTCAATTAATAGTGGACCTGGAGGTCCAACTCCTTTTTCTTTTTCCCAGGTGACAAGTAGTTCAGGTTTTATCTTTTCAAAACCAGTTAACAGTAATAATTCATCTTCTCCCTTTAACCCTTCTTTGTCAAACCAAAATGTAGAGGAAGAAAAGAGAGGACTTAAGTCGGTATTTGGAAGCTGTAATAGTAACTTCAGTAGTTTTCCTGTATCTTCTGGGTCTTTGGGGGAACCCTTCTCAGTTAATAAATCAAGTATTCGACAAGGGTGTGAAGAGGCTGTTTCCCAGATGGAGCCGCTTCCTGGCCTCATGAAAGGACTGAAAAGGAAAGAGGACCAAGATTGCTCCCCGAGGAGACATGGGTATGAGGCAGCAGAAGACTCAGATCCCCTGTCTAGAGGGGATCATCCTCCGGATAAACGACCTGTCCGTCTGAATCGACCCCGGGGAGGTACTTTGTTTGGTCGAACAATACAAGACGTCTTCAAAAGCAATAAAGAAGTAGGGCGCCTGGGCAATAAGGAATCTAAAAAGGAAAGTGGCTTTGTTGAGTCTGGGGAAAGTGACCACATAGCTATCTCAGGAGGTGGTCAGTCTGTCCTTGCACCTTCCCGGCTTCCTGGTGTGAATAAAGAGGAAGAAACTGAAAGCAGAGATAAAAAAGAAGGTGAGTTCAAAAAATATACAATACAGAGTACATTCTGCTAGTTGGTGCTCACTAAATTTCCTGGGAGTTTAGTTGATTTTTCTTTCAGTTTTGCTGTACAGGGGTTGAACTTGCACTAAGCTGTATCCCCAGCCCTTTTTTAATATTTTATTTTTCATTTTGAGACAGTAGCTCACTAAGTTGCCCAAGGTGTGTTTGAACTTGTCATTCTCTTGCCTCAACCTTCTAGAGTGCTAGTATTATAGAGACATGGACCAACACACTCATCCACCTTGATTTTTCTAGTAAGTTCCCTGTTAGTGTTAGGGACCCTAACATAGAACCTTGGAATAGGCCTTACATCCATGGGAAACTTGCTTTGCTTTTACACAGTTGGTGCCTCCTGTAGTATGAAAAGTGTCACACATGATGGGTTTATGTCTCCTGTTCTCTCAAACCCTAGATCTAAGGGGAATGCCTGTGCACCAGAGTAAAAGAAGTGAGAGCACAGACAGTCTTGGGCGTTTGTCTCCCACAGAAGTCACAGCGATCCAGTGCAAGAACATCCCGGACTACCTGAATGACAGGACTACCTTAGAGAACTACTTCAGCAAAATTGCTAAAGTGCAGCGTATCTTCACCAGACGCAGCAAAAAGCTTGCAGTGGTGCATTTTTTTGATCATGTGAGTATTCCTAACCTTGTACGTTACTCACTTTTGGACTTTGTCTCTTTTAAACCTATTTTTTTTCATTTGCCAGTCCCTTGAGTATAAGAGAAGCATTAAAATGTCTCGTTTCTAGCTTATGCTGGGATAGCAATGTTTATTTCCTAATTTGGAATCATGAAAGGCATGCAGTCTGCAGAACATAGTGCTCTAGGGAAGCTTTAAGGTCTGATTTCTCCAGAAGTCTTGGGAGTGGTTCTATAACCCATTCAGCACTTACCAAATTTACATTTTCTGTTTTGTTTTTAAAAATATTATCATAGTAATGATCACTGTAAACTTACAGATACTGTGAAGCAAAAGTGAAATTCCTCATAATCCTCTCCCCTGACTGGATGGCTTTGCAGCCTGACTTTGAATGTGTATATTGGTTGTAGGGTGCATGTATACATGTACTGCTCATATTAAGCAGCTTGATATCTATTTTTTAAGCTATTCTTATGGAAAAAATCAAATTCAATAAGAATTTATAAAGTAGAAAGCATGGTTTTTTTGGTTTTTTGAGACAGGGTCTTACTATATAGTTGAGAGTGACCTGGAATTCACTATGTAGCCCAGGCTGGTCTCAAACTCACAGCGATCCTCCTGCCTCAGCCTCCCGAGTGCTGGGATTACAGGCATGCGCCACCATGCCCCACTTGAAAGTATGTTTTTATATAACTATTTATTTATTTATTTAGAAACAGGGTCTCATTCTGTAATTCAGATTGGCCTTGAACTCATGTAGCCCAGGTTAGCCTTGAACTGAACAGTGATCCTTCTGTCTCTTCTGTCATTCTGGAGTGGCCCTGGTTACCTAGGATGGTAAATATTTTTGTAGATAGAAGTGGATCTATGCCTTTACAATATGTAGTTGATTTTGTGATAAATGGTATCCCACGTGTATCACTTTGTAGCTTCCTTTTGTGCTTAAGTGAGACTTGGCAGGCTTTCTGTTTCTGTATATGAAGTCAGGTAGTGAGATTCATCTCACTGAAACCCAGAGGCCAAGCAAGTTCATGTTTTTTTTTGTTTTTTTTTTGTTTTTGTACCAAGGATCAAACTCCGGCCCTTGAGCTTGCAAGGCAGGCGGTGGAACCACTGAGCCAAATCCCCGGCCCAAGTTCATGGGTTCTATCACTGCACAGTTGTTAGTTCTGAAAAGGAGAAGAGCACTACCTGCTTGTGAAGTAGCACAGGGGAGGAGGGCTATGGCTGCCGTGCTGGAGGAAGACAGTGTGAGCAGAACACGTAGTGTGGCAGGAGGCAATGTCACTATGGCACAGAGAAGAGCAGCTCCTATGTATTTCTTTATTTGTTTCTTTTGGGTACTAGGGAGAGAACTCAGGATCATGTACCTGAAGGACAGGTGTGGTGTCACTGAGCTAAATCCCTGGCCCTCCTTTTTATTTTTGAGTGGCCTGTTCTTGCTGCATTTGCACTTTCATTTTCATGTTCTTTGGCTTCCTGCTGTCTTCATACTTGGGCATGGACTGTTTTTTAGGCATCTGCAGCCCTGGCTAGGAAGAAGGGGAAAAGTTTGCATAAGGATGTGGCTATCTTTTGGCACAAGAAGAAAATAAGTGAGTTTTCAATGATTCTTTCCTAGTCTAATACTCTGTGTATGAAGTTGGGCGCGAGTGTGCATCCTTTTCCCAGGGCCAGTGGGGAGGCTGGATCTGAGTGGGTCCTTGTGTCTCATAGTTACCTTCCTGTGTTGATATTATTTTGTCCAGAAGAAACTGGCAGTCCAGTGTCAGGCCTATAGCAGCATAAGCTCTATTCGGTGTTGCAGGTCCCAGTAAGAAACCCTTTTCCCCAAAGGAGAAGAAATCTGGGGATGGTGAAGACTGCCAGAGCCCAGAGGATGTACCCTTTCAGCACTCCCCTCTTGGCAAGGCCACAGTAAGGGCTGCAGCTGGTGGCCTCCTGAATAAAAGGTGGGACTGATCTTTCCTGTTGACCATATCCAGGAAGGACAGATCGGAAGTGGGACCACGTAGTGATACCTGATTTGGGAAGTGAGGTATCATGGAGGGTGGGAGATGACAGGAGCTCGTTGCCTGCTGGGGTTGGATGGGAGGGGTCCTTGGATGGAGGCAGTCTGATAGCAGGATTGTGAGAGGTGGGTGGGGCTGAGAATCCTGGCTGGAGACTTGAGAGTGAGAGTTTTCTGGCTAGTACTGAGCAGCTGCAGGCCTGGTCCTTTCTGGTCCTGTTCTCATGTTGTGCTGGAGCTGAGTTTTTTAAAGTCATCTGGTCATTTTCTCTGGAAGAAGCTCATCACAGCTCCTGTTGCTGGCTGATCCTTTAGGACACAGCTGGGGCTCAGTTCTTAGGAGGCTGCTCACTGGGACAGCAGAGTTCTGCTGCACTCAAGGCTGCCTGTACCGTGGGAGCTCACTGGAGGTGGGGCTCCTTTCTTGTCTCAGTCCCTGGTCTCATGAAGGTGCTTGCAGTTGCACCTGACAGGTTAATGCGTATGTGGTAACTTTTCCCCTTAATAATCTAAATGGCTGTAATAACTGCATTTAGTATTCCTGCCACTCAACCGCTCTTAACAGCCACTTCCACATTGCAGTTCAGAGAATGCTGGAAACCATTAGGTACTGGGAAGTTGAGAGAGGATCCAGTCCTTAGTACAGCATTCTGCCAAAATAAAGTCAGGTGTTAGGTAAAGTATTCCTCATACTATTAAAGTGCTTTTCCCATAATAAATTTAGTTTCTTTGAGATAGAAGTTTATAAATATGTATCTTAGCTGTTTAAACAAGATCATCTTTTTAAAAAAACTGAAATATTTTAAAATTATTTTTAAAAAACAGTAAACAACAAAAAAAAAACCCTTTTCTTTTTTCTTTGTTTCTTTAGATGACAGTCTTACCATGTTTCCCAGGCTGTCCTTGAATTCTTGGGCTTGAGTGATTTTGCTGCAGCCTTCTGAGTGTCTGGGACTGTAAGCACATAGGAACATGCCTGGCTTCTTTTTCATTTTATTTATTATTAGTATTACTATTATTTTTGTGGTACTAGGGATTGAACCTAGGGACTGCACATGCTAGGCAAGTCCTTTGCCCCTGAGCTCTAGACCCAGGCCTTTTTTATTTTATTTTGAGATAGGGTCTCACTAAATTGTCCAGGTTGGGCTTAAACTTTTGATCCTCTTGCTTCAGCTTTCCAAGTCGTTAGGATTATAGGCATAGGATTATAGCCATTCCAGGGTTTTTTTTCATTTTAAAAGGAAAGTTTTGTTTGTTTCTTTCTTTTCTCATCACCAACTTTATCAAGATTTGTTTCAGTGCTTGATTCCTCCCTCCCCCCAATGAGAGTTGAACTCAGGACCTTGCTCTTGGCCAGGCAGGCATAGCAGCACTTAGCTAAATCACTGGCTCTTTAATTTCGATGCTTATACTAGCTTCAGAGGTCTGGAAATGGAAATGATATCAAGGCCCTTGATGTGTAGTTTTCCCTATAGCTCTCCAGTGAAAAAGCCAAGTCTTCTGAAGGCTCATCAGTTTGAAGTAGACGCTTTTGACACTGGGTCTGAGTGCTCTGAGGGCCTTGGGCTGTGCGTGTCATCACTCAGTGCCCTAATAGGCACTGTGGCCGAGACGTCTGAGGAGAAGTATCGCCTGCTCGACCAAAGAGACCGAATCATGCGGCAAGGTACAGCACTTATTGGCAGAGGTTCCAGAGCCTGGCAAGGTTGTGGTGAATTGCTCTTGGGGGAGCAACTGGGGAGGGAGTGACCCCTTTCCAAGGGGTCTACTGCTGTTCAGCCTTGGGGCTCTGATGTGCCAGCTCTGATTATCGTCAGCCAGTATTCCTGGGGTGAATACTGTGTTTATACCTGTGTGAATGAATGCATTTGCCTGTGTATATGTGCAGTTGGGGGCGGGTGCAGATGAACTGCTCATGCTGGTTGTTGGTAGATGGGGAGAAGGTGTGCTCCATCTCAGACATTGTTGCACCTCTGGAGTGCTGAACTGACTGTTTTACCTTCTAAAGATAATCTATTTAACATTAAAATACATACAGTGACCCAAAAAGAAACACATTTACTCTCGGTAATTTTTTTCTTTTTTTGTAATTTTTTTTCTTACATGTCATCTGTAGGAGTTTTTCTTTTTCTTTCTTTCTTTCTGTTTTTTTGAGACAGGGTTTCACTATGTAATTGAAACTGAACTGGAACTCACTGTGTAGCCCAGGTTGGTCTCAAACTCATAGCGATCCTCCTGCCTCAGCCTCCCGAGTGCTGGGATTACAGGCATGCACCACCACGCCTGGCTAGAAGTTTCCTTTTTTAAAACCTGTGAATAATGGAATAATCACAGTGTTTAAATTTGTAACAGAAGCTGTTGTCATGTATTATTTGTAATATGATGTGGTGATTTTTATATTCCAAATAAAATTATTACTAGGTATTGGAATTTAAAAAATAAAAATAAGGTTGAACATTTTGAGTTATGAAGCTGTTGCATTCCATTTTATTTAGAGATTTGTATCTTTAATTCTGTGGGTAATAACAGTGGGGTACTTAATTCAGGTCAGGACCTAGCTAACTTTCAATATGTAATTCTGAATACAGAGACAGAATTCTGTGGAATACCAGTATATTTTGCGTATTTGTTGTTAACAAGTTTCTATTTTTGGTGACATCCTGGATCATGGTTGTCCCTGGGATAGTTGTGGGAGTTACAGGACCCAGATTATGTACTCAACTTTAAGGGAGGGCATCTGTTGGAGAAGGGTGGCCTCAATGGTGTTTGAGCCTTAATCAAGCTCGTTGACTGATGGAATAGTACACAAATCGTTGTTTTATTTATTATTTATTTATTTATTGATTGATTGATTTTTGGTTTTTTGAGACAGGGTCTCACTATGTAGTTGAGACTGACCTGGAACTCACTATGTAGCCCAGGCTGGTCTCAAACTCACAGTGATCCTCCTGCCGCAGCCTCCCGAGGGCTGGGATTATAGGCATGTGCTACCATGCCCGGCTCTGAGTTTTTTTTTTTTTGGTGCCAGGGATCACCTTGCAAGTCAGGTGGGCAGATACACTGAGCCAAATTGCCAGCCCCTCCCGGCTCTTGAGTTTTAAAAATAATTATTTTCCTTTGAAGTTTTTGTGTGACTTTTAAAATTTTATTTTTTGTTTTATCATTATTATGTAAATGCCTTCTGTGAATTCTCATTTACCGTGTGGTTCTTCCTTATCCTTCACATGACATCACGTAGCTCGGGTGAAGAGGACCGACCTGGACAAAGCAAGGACTTTTGTTGGCACGTGCCCTGACATGTGTCCTGAAAAGGAGCGGTACATGCGGGAGACCCGGAGCCAGCTAAGTGTGTTTGAGGTGGTCCCAGGGACTGACCAGGTGGGACACTGGGTCTCCCCACTACTGGGGGGTTTGAAGGTGGGGTGTGCAGGTTGGGGAAGGGGGGATGTGGACTCTTTGATTGTTTGCTGTCTTTGGAGGGTGGCAGTTATTTACTATTAACAGTCACATTGAGCTGCTTTGTAGGGCCCATGTTTGCTTAGTGATTTTTGTGTCTAACTGCACCACATGGTAATTATATGTGATAAGGTATAGCTATAGGGTTATTCTTTTTTTAAATGATTTTGGGCACTAAATCCAAGGCCTTTGCAGTGAACTAAATCTCCAGCTATTTTTTTTTAAATTTTGAGATAGAGTCTCACTAAGTTGCCCAGGCTGGGCTTAAACTTGGGATCTTTTTTTGCTTCAGCCTCCCAGAGAGTTGGGATTATAGGTATGTGCCACCACTCCTGGCTTTAGATGTAGGTTTAAAAATCAATGAAAGCTATGTAATTTCTTTTCCCTTTTTACAATTCCTGTCCTTTTCTGTGTTTATGTTCTGCACGTAAGAGATTATATTCTACATTCAGTTTATCTTGTCACAATAAACTCAAGTATTTCTAAATAAAGCATATATTTGATTATGTAGCTCTGTCAAAACAGGGAACAGGCTATTTCTAATTTTTTATTTTTATTTTATTTATTTATTCATTTTGTTACTGGGGATTGAACTCAGGTCCTTGCACTTGCAAGGCAGGCAGTGGAACCACTGAGCTAAATCCCTGGCCCCTTGTTTTTGTTGTTGTTGTTTTGGTTTTTTTGGTACTGGGGATTGAATTTAGGACCTTGACAGGCAGTGGCCACTGAGCTAAATCCCTGGCCCCTTGTTTTTGTTGTTGTTGTTTTGGTTTTTTTGGTACTGGGGATTGAATTTAGGACCTTGTGCTTGCAAGGCAGGCCTGATGCCAATGAGCTAAATCCCTGGCCCTGTTGTTTTTATTTTTAATTAATATTGTTTGACATCTTTGTGTTGTACTTCTGTGATATTTTGATCATTTTCTTTAGTTGGGTCTGAAGGGTTTTTTTTGAGACAGGGTCTCACTTTGTGGTTCAGATAGCCTCAAATTCACTGTGTAGCCAAGGGAGGCCTCAAACTTGCAGCCGTCTTCCTGCCTCAGCCTCCCAGTGCTGGGGTTAATCTGAAGTATTGAGTTATTGTTGAATCATGGAGTCTGCCTTGTCCTGAATATGTATCAATTTATGTTCCAAGTGATCTCCCCAGAAATCTCACCCCATAGATCCTTTGGCTCTTCAGTCTTATTTTTGAGCTGATTCTCTGCTTGACTGGTGGTTTTGCCTGATGTAGGGTCCTCAGCCTAGCAGTGGATGTCGCCGTGGAGGCCCAGGACCCTGCCCTGAGATAGCAGATGCTTAGGGTACAGCCCTTGGGTATCTGCTTCTCCCAGTGTCTATGTGCCTTCTCGCACAGGTCCAGGTGCAGGTCCAGGCCTGTGTGCAGTTAGCCCCATTACTTTTCCTGCTTCTCACTGCCTCTCCGTGTTATTTCTGGCCTCTGTGGTCTTGACTTGGCACGTGAGCATGGCTGCACTTTTTGAAAGTCCTTTACTTGGTACTTTGCAGCCAGGCAAGTGTGTCTTCCCTTAAATTTCTTCTTGTATGACAAATTTGTTAAAAACCTCTTATAGCAACACCTTGTCATATTTCCCAAAATAAAGTTTCATTTTCTCTTTAAAATATTTGTTTTTGGTGGTACTTAATTTTAAATTTTGAGATAGGGTCTTGGTAAGTTGCCCAGGGTATTCTCCAAGTTGCAATCCTCCTGTCTCTGCCTCCTGAGTAGCTGGGATTACACACATGTACCACCACACCTGGTTGTCTTTAATTTTTTTTTTTTTTTTTTTTTTTTTTTTTTTTTTTTTTTCGGTCAATCTCTACTT
>NW_022900936.1:525820-563888 GCF_012274545.1 Fukomys damarensis
TTTTTTTTTTTTTTTTTTTTTTTTTTTTTTTTTTTTTTTTTGTGCCAGGGATCAAACTCAGGTCTTTGTGCTTGCAAAGTAGGTGACAGAACTGATTGTCTTTAAAGTTGTCACCTTTTAACAAATTTTTCATTTAAAAAGCGAGCTGGAAAAAAAATAGTGAATTGGTGTTGGCACACACGTATGGCACTTGGGAGGCTGAGGCAGAAAGATCATGTAACGCTTGAGGCTAGCCTGGCTACATGATGAGTTCAAGCCCAGCCTAAAATATGTAGTGACCCTGTCTTAAAAAAATGGTATATTCATAAGCATTGACTTTGTATGACTTTGTATTTTTCCCTCATATTTTTCTTTTCTTTTTTTTTTGGCTGTTCTAGGGATTGAATAGATCTTTGCATTGAGCTACATGCCCAGTGCCTGTTCCCGTTTTACTTAATCTTAAAACAGGGTCTTAGAAATTTGCCCAGGCTGAGCTAGAACTTATAATGCTTCTACTTCAGTCTCCTAGAATGCTAGGATTACAGATGTGCCATAGCACAGAGCTAATTTCTCCCTCATTTTAAGGTACAGCTGCCAGACAGCCCAGCACTTGCCACACAGCCTGTCCCCATTTTGTGTCACCAGGTAGACCATGCAGCTGCTGTGAAGGAATATAGCAGATCCTCAGCGGACCAGGAGGAACCCCTACCCCATGAGCTGCGGCCCTCAGCAGTGCTCAGCAGGACCATGGACTACCTGGTCACCCAGATCATGGACCAGAAGGAAGGCAGCCTGCGGGACTGGTATGACTTCGTGTGGAACCGCACACGGGGCATACGGAAGGTATCAGCTGCCTCTGGTTGAGACTAGAAAATGCATGTGTTCTGGAGCCAAACAGCTCACTCTTTTCATTTTATTTAGATATCTTTATGAAACAAAAATATGTTTTTACTTTAAACCATTGTAAAACCCTGTGCGCTTCATGGGCTTGGTTTTCAGTTGTAATGTGAGAGATGCAGGTGATAAGCAGAAGTGTTCCCACCATCGACTGTACGCACGGGAAATGTGTGAGTGTGCGGAGCAGGAGCAGTGTGCGCAGTGTGGTGCGTGGGTGTCTGTGTAATCCTCTCCCTTTTCTTGGGCAGGACATCACACAGCAGCACCTCTGCGACCCCTTGACAGTGTCCCTGATCGAGAAGTGCACCCGGTTTCACATCCACTGTGCCCACTTCATGTGTGAGGAACCCATGTCCTCCTTTGATGCCAAGATCAACAATGAGAACATGACCAAATGCCTGCAGAGTCTGAAGGAGATGTACCAGGACCTGAGGGGCAGGGGAGTCTTCTGTGCCAGTGAGGCTGAGTTCCAGGGCTACAATGTTCTGCTCAATCTCAACAAGGGGGACATTCTAAGGTGAGTTTCTAGGCTCAGCAGTGAGCCTCTGGTGTGTGACAGGCAGCGTCTGAGCAGGAAAGGGTTTATCAGCACTGAGTCTCTGTAGTGAATTTTGGGTGATAGCAGGAGCTCTGGTCTGAGCTCCACAACCACTAGGCTGAGCTGGGGGCAGAGCCATAGGGCCAGCTCTGTTTGCAGTGTGTGTGACATAGGCCCCTTGTGTGTGTTCCTGAGAACTGTTACTGTTCTTCAGTGAGAGCACATGAAGGAAGCTTCCAGTGAGACGGGCAGTGACTGAGTGTAGGGCAGCAGGTCATCAACTCACTGTTCTCAGGAAGTTCTGTGGGAAGTCTTAAGTAGGAAAGAAGAAAACATTGTGTGAAATGAAAATGGTAAGGCTAAAGTATTAAGCATGAGTGAATTTTAAACCCTGCTGTGGTATATAAGTAGACCCTTAGAAGTAAGGCAGTGTTCTTGGTCTACATTTGTGTTGTTCATAAACCGAACTCAGTGGTGGCCACTGCCTGCTTTAGTTTTTATTTATGCTGAAATTCTTTTCCAGGTTAGTACTTTTTCCATGAGCTTTGATATATAATTGACTTTAAGTTTTAAAATTAAGCCTTGTTATAATCCCAGCACTAATGAGGCTGAGCCAGGAGGGCTGCTGCAAGTTCAAGCCCTGGGCTCCTTTGTGAGTTAAGGCCTAAAGTACATGGTGAGACCCTGTCTCAAAACAAAAACAAAACATCACAAAAACAAAATTGAGCCTTGAAGACAAATTGGTTATGGAAAATGGCTGTGTTAACTTCATATATGACAGTCGTTATTCTCTTCTTCTTTTTTTTTTTTTTTTTTTTTTTTTTGGTTCTGGGGATCAAACTTGGGACCTTGTGCTTGCAAGGCAGGTGGTGGAAACACTGAGCTACATCCCTGGCCTGCTTATTCTCTTCTTGAACAATTTAGGCAAATAAATTTATTTCTAAAATACCCCCAAAAGTTAAACTTTCTGCTTCTTTGGCTTGTTATTAAATACGTCAGACAGTAAGTTGGTATTAATTTAACTTTCTCCTGAACATGTTTTAAACTGTTGCTTGTATCTGTTTACTTATCTTTTTAGCTTGTTTTTTGTTTGTTTGTTTGTTTGGTACCAGGGATTGAACTCGGGTCCTTGCGCTTGCAAGGCAGGCCACTGAACCGCTGAGCTAAATCCCCGGCCCAGTTTACTTATCTTTTTAAAGAAATCTGTCAATCTAGTCCAGGAGCAGTAGTAGTAGTAAGTAGTAGTAGTAGTAGTAGTTGTTGTTGTTAGGAAACTGAATTCAGGAGCTTGAGTCACTACCAGGCCCTTCTTCCTCAGTGTTACCGAGATCTGGTTGTTAGCAGATCTGCCTTTGGATGTATCTTCTGTTTTGTCTCCTAACAGAGAGGTGCAGCAATTCCACCCTGATGTCAGGAACTCCCCTGAGGTGCACTTCGCTGTGCAGGCCTTTGCTGCATTGAACAGTAACAATTTCGTGAGATTTTTTAAATTGGTCCAGTCAGCTTCTTACTTGAGTGCATGTCTGTTACACTGCTACTTTAATCAGGTAAGTGGGACAGGTCTGCAGAGCCAGCAAGGGAGGCTGTGGCTGGGGCTGTTGAAGTACACTTTGTGCCCCATGTCCCTCCACAGGGCAGGTGAACTTCTGGCCTGCCCCGGCTGCTGAGGGCTTCCCAGTGTTGCCTGTCCTGATGGGAGAGGCTGAGCAGTGGGAATGCTGATCTGTGGCTCAGATAAGTGCTAAGCCTGAGCTTTGTCTTCCATGAAGACTAAGAAATCAAAAAGCAGAAATTCCATGTCATAATACAAACAATCCCTAACCTTGAAGATCTTCGTGTTATTAAAGTAACTTTTGGAGTGAGGCTGTTGCTGTTGAAGTCTCTTCAGCAAGTCCCAGTGCCTGCTCCTCCCTCGCCGGTCTTGCCCTGTGTGTTTGGCTTCCAAAGCTCATCAGAGCACTCTTGCGTAAACTCGGCCTCAGAATCTCCAGTCAGCGTGTGAGCTCCAGCTGGGTGGGGAGACTTGGAAATGCCATAGAGCAGCTTCTAGGCCCCTATGTGCAGTGGCTAAGGCCCATGTGAGCGGTGCTATCTCTCCTCCCCTTCTGAGAATGGCCCACTTGCCTTTTGTATACCATGCAGTCCAGCCCCTTGAAGGTGGGAGTCTCTGAGGATGCTGCCTGTCCTCTGCCATGTGGGGAGGTTACTCTGGGGACCTCTCAGGCTGTGAGACGAGATCATTTCTCTTTGTTCAGACTCCAAGTCCTCCTGTTAATAGTGAATAAACCTACAGTCATGGCCCAAGCAAAAAATCTTTTCACAAGTTTGCTCACTGTTGTCAGAGCTGACAGTTGCCAATAGAATTGAAACATTGCTAGTTTTCTAAAAACCTTTCCTGTCACTAGGGACCACTTTACAGTATTTAAATAGTTTATAGGGTATGTGTGTTTAGTGGGGGGGGACTGAGGACTGAAGCCAAGGTGACACCTCCCCGCCCTTTTTTTTTTTTTGAGAGTCTCCCTAAGTCACTATATTGCCCTGGCCGGGCTTGAACTTGTGGTCCTCCTGCCTCAGCCTCCCAGAATACTGGCATTACAGGCATGGGCCACTATGCCCGGCTTTAGTTATAAATATATTTAAATGATTTAATTGTTACAGTGGTGACCATTTTTAATGACTATACAAAAGGGAAACAAGTGTTCTTTTGAAACAAGGCTTTGGCAGGCGGTGGTCTGTACAGTCCCATGGGTCTCGGGCCTCATCTTGCCCCTCACTCAGCTCTGCCTCCCTTGACTCCCTTCCCCCTCTCTCCCAGCTTCGACTCATGGGCTGTGTGGCCATTGTCCTTTGTATTCTTACCAAGCTGGCTTTTCAGCAAGGCCTCCTGGCTTTTACCCCATTAGCTGTCCTTGTTTCCTGTTTTTGCATTTTCTATTGTGCTAATGATCATTAGATGTGTGTTAGGTATTCACTTTCTCTAGCACTGGTGTCTTCCCACCTGTGAGCTGTGTGGGGATGGGTATATTGTTGGTTTTGCTCCCTGTGGTACTCTGAGCATGAAGAAGAGCCCCAGGGACACAGTGAGTACTTCAGAAGTGTTGGTTGGAGAAGACAAGTGAATTAGGCACCCAGGAGCCCAGCACAAAATTTTTTGTCAACATTTTCATGTTTTGGTATTGTCTTCCTTTTTTGAGGTACCTGTTACAATGCTGTGAAATAATTTTGTCTCCAACTAATTACTATGTCTTGCACATTTCCATGACATACCAGAGTCTCTTCAATAGTCTCAGTACCTCCGAAGCCTTTGGTTGAGTAGATGCTGCAGTTTACTTTTATGCTCATTCAGTGTGGCTTGGTTTTTTTTTTTTTGAGACAGGGTCTCACTATGTAGTTGAAACTGACCTGGAACTCACTATGTAGCCCAGGCTGGTCTCGAACTCACAGCGATCCTCCTGCCTCAGCCTCCCGAGTGCTGGGATTACAGGCATGCACCACCACTCCCACTGGCTTGTTTTTTGATCTTTTTAATAAATGACACCACTGTGGCCCATGCTTTTCTCTGGGACTGCTTGCTGAGCAGGAAATGCCACTGCCCTTCCGTCTCTGAGTTTGGGCTTGGTGCTGCCACTCTGCCATTCAGAGGCACTGAGCTGCAAGAGGAGCCTATCCACTGTGTGGTTGGTGGTGGTCAGGGCAGCTGTTTGTCTAACTGCATCTCACTTTGAGGTGGCAGCGATCTGGCTGTTCTTTTCAGATCCGCAAGGATGCACTCCGTGCTCTCAGCATCGCATACACTGTAAGCACACAGCGTTCTACTGCCTTTCCCTTGGACGGCGTGGTGCGCATGCTGCTCTTCAGAGACGGCGAGGAGGCGACCGACTTTCTCAACTGCCATGGCCTTACTGTTTCTGAGGGGTAATTGCTGAGACTCGAACTGTAGTTTTCTCTTTCCCTTTTGCTTTTTAAATTCCAATAAAGGTCTGAGAAAGTACTAGCCACTTCCGAGGCCCTGGAGAAGGCATGTTCTCCATTCCACCTTCCCAGTGTGCATTGGCGCTGGGGAATGTTCCCAGTTGCATGTTGTTTGTCAGCAAATTGGGGTTCAGACCAGTTTTCTCAGACTCCAAAGTCACAGATTTTTTTGCTTTGCCAGCCCATATGTAGCTAGTGCCCACTTCTGATGGCTGAGATGCGTACACCAGGAGGCAAGTGGCACCATTATACTCAGCTCTTCCCTGCAGCTCCTCCCTCTCGTCCTGTCCTCAAGGAAATGGGCTGCCTTTGAGTGAGGGGTACCATCCTTAACCCGGAAGGAATGTTTAGGTGTGCATCCTCCACATGAGGCTTCAGCACACTAGGCCCCATGGTTCCAGAGGCCTTGTCCTCCTTTGACCTGTGTGGTGCAGGGCAGGGTATGTCCTGTGCTTTCCCCAGTGATACCTCTGTGGATTCTTTGTCCTCTGGGTAGCTGTGTGGAGCTGAACCGGTCTGCATTCCTGGAGCCGGAGGGATTATCCAAGGCCAGGAAGTCAGTGTTTATCACCAGGAAGCTAATGGTGTCCGTTGGGGAAGCTGTGAATGGAGGTCCGCTGTCCCCAGTCCCCCGTCACACTCCCGTGTGCAGCTTCAATGCCCAGAACAAGTACGTCGGAGAGAGCCTGGCTGCAGAGCTGCCTGTTGGCTCCCTGAGGCTCAGCATTGATGCAGCGGGTGAGTGATGCAAGACTGCATCTTCTGGGAAACTAGCCCAGAACTGCTTGGCTCAGTGTTCAGTGACTTCATTTTGCCTAAATTTGAGGGTTCTAAGCCTCTATTCAGGGCCCTGACGGTGCAGCTGCAGTGCTGTTTCTGTGTGCAGCTTGCCTTGTTGAACCCCCAGGGGCCTCCACAGTGGCCTTAGGGCGGGTCAGTCCTTGGGAGGTATGGGGGCCAGCAGGCCCTCTATGGAGATGGTGGTATGCCTGGTGCTGGTCCTGTGCTCTGCAGCACCATAATTTCTCTGTTTCTTTCCAGGTGACAGGAAGGGAGAGGAATGTGGATCAGAGCCTGATGTGCCTCTGTCAGGTCTCCTCCCACAACCTCTCCTGCTCCCTGTACCCTCGCCTGCACCTCTGCCTCATGCTCCACTGCAGACACTGTCTGTGGCATCCAGTCTCTTTCAGCCCTCCGTTCAGCCTGAGCTGCTGCCTCTGAAGCCTGCACCTATATACTCTGACGCGGTAGAGCATCTGCTAGAGCAAGGCTTGAAAAGCCCACTGTTGCATGAGTTTCCTTATCCCATTTCCCCGAGCCAGTGTTCTGTAGTCCTGGTCTCATGGGAGGGGAGCCAGGGCGGCAGAGCTGGGGCCAATGTCCGTGCTGAACTCAGAGCAGGACCCAGTGGTGGGCTTGCCAGGACCTGTGGGGTCATGGCAGGGCTGTGTGCCCACAATCGGGTAGCTTGGGGTCAAGTATGGCCTGTCCACTTCCCAGGTGTGGAATTTAAGTGAATCTCCCTGGCTGCTCAGGGGCAGGCACTGAATTTAATGCAGCTGCAGGATCAGAGAGTCCTAAGGGAAACATAAAGAATGGCTTCTGGATTGAGGATGTAAGCCAGGTGCCCTGGTGCACCCCTATAATCCCAGCAAGAATGCAAGTTCCAGCCCAGCCTAGGAAATTTAGTGACTAGACCCTGTCATAAGATAAAAACATTTTTAAAAAGGGGTGAGGCCAGGCATAGTGGTGCATACCTATAATCCCAGTACTTGGGAGACTGAGGCAGGAGGGTTGCTGTGAGTTTGAGGCCAGCCTGGGCTACACAGTTCGGGACCATCCTAAACTATATAGTGTGACCCTGTCTCAAAAAAACCATCAACTGAAAAGGGTTGGGATGTAGCTCAGTGGGAACGCACTAGGTTCAATCCCCACTAGTGAAAGATACAGGGTAGCCATCTGGCAGGCTTGCCATGCCATCCAGGAGACACTTTTCTGTTCCTCAGACTGTTTCTGAAGCAGCGCGTGGGGCAGCCTCTATGCGAGGGCCATAGCTGCCTTCAGACATTGGCCCTGGGCAGGACACTCCATCTGACCTGCACTGGTCTCTCCACAGGACTTGGCGCAAGTGGTGGATGAGCTCATCCAGGAGGCCCTCCAGAGGGACTGCGAGGAGGTGGGCATGGCAGGGGCCGCCTACGCAGCTGCAGCTCTGGGGTGAGTGACCACGCCTGGCCCCTCCTGCCCTTGGCTGCCTGCTCCCTGGGGGCAGGACTCCCTCCTCTTCCTCCTCATAAGCTGCTCTTGTTCTTCAAGACCTGTGGTTCCACTTAAAACTCACAGTGCCAGTTTCAGGAACTTGGCACATGTTCAGCCCCATTCTCCAGGCAGTTTCCCAAGTTCCTGACTAATTTTCATTTGTAAAAGCTTTTTTTATTTTTGGTACCGGGGATCATACTTGGGTCCTTGTGCTTGTAAAGCAGGCAATGGAATGTAAAAGCTTTTTGAGAATGTTCAGTTTATTGGTTTATACTTTGTGTGTGTATGTGTGGTGGGGGGCTGTACCGTGGATGAGATACACGACATCATGCGTGTTGGGCAAGCGTTCTACCACTGCATCACAGCCCCAGCCCTTTTTATTTTATTTTGAGACAGGGTTTCACTGAGTTGTCCAGATTGGCCTTGAACTTGTAATTTTCTTGTCTCTGCCTCATGAGTCGTTGTGATTAGAGGCATGCACCACTGTGCTAAGCTAAAGTTTATAAATCACATAGCTGTTTTTCTTTAAACTTCAGATGTAACTCAGAATTCTAGTAAAAATTAGTTCATTCCATTATAAAATTTAGTGGTCCACTTTTCTCAATTTAATCTTTTTTTTTTTTTTTGGTACCAGGAATTGAACTCAGGACCTTGTACTTGTGAGGCAGGCGTGATGCCACTGAGCTAAATCCCTGACCCTTTTCAATTTATTCTTAATGTAATAATCAAAACCTTTCCAAGCTCAACCAACTTTTATAAAGTGAGTTGAATCTAATAAATTTGACAAATGTGGTTTTCACAAGGATTTCAACCATCTTTTAGAAATCCCAGTGCATGTGAAATGGCACATAATAAGAAAAAATGTTACTGTGCCTTTACAAAGTATAGCTACTTGGGAGACTGAGGTAGGAGCCGTAAGTTCAAGAGCAGCCTGGGGAACATAGTGAACTCCATTTCAAAAACAAAAACATGAAAAAAGAGAAAGAAAACATTACACAAAAGGCTCAACCATGTCCATATGTTTAATTTAATTTATTTATTTAGTTTTTGAGATGAGGTCTTTGTTGCCCAGTTTAGCCTTAATTAGCCTTAAATTCCTGGGCTCAAGTGACCCTCCTGCCTTAGTCTTTCTGAAGTAGCTGGGATAGTGGGTACATGCTTTCATATGTGGCTGATTCATTTTTGGTATTAAACACATACTCTTTGAAATAAATAAAAGGAAATGTTTTAATTGGGTGTGGTGGTACATGCCTGTAATCCCAGCACCTGGGAGGCTAGGGCAGAAGGATCTCTATGAGTTTGATCCCAGCACAACTCTCGGAAAACCAACCCCCCAAAAAAGGGAAATTTTGCGGGGGCTTTTTCCCCTTAAACTGAGATGAAATACACCTTACAAAATTTATCATTTTAAGCATTTTTAGATTTATGGTTCCATCACCCCTATTTCCATAACTCTTCCAACATTCCAAATAGAAACCCAATACCAATTAAACAATAATTTGCCATTCTCTTCTTTCCCCAGCCCCTGGTTACCTCTCCTCTATCCTTTCTTTTCATAAATTTGCCCACTCTGGGCACCTTTTGTAATGGGAGTCACACAATACGGGTCTTTTTGTGTTTGGCTTACTTCACTTTTTAAGGCCCACCTATGTTGTAGCATGTGTCAGAATCTCATTTTTGACGGCAGAGTAATACTCCATTATGTGGGTGTACAAATGACGAGTCCTTGCTTGTAGTTCTTACGGATTCATGGGTGGGGTGGTGTAATCGGTGAGTCAGATGACCTATTTTGAGTGTTTTAGGAAATACCAAACTGTTTTCTAAAATGACCCAATTTTACATCCCCACTGGATAGACAGACACAAAGATCTCACTTCCTCAGTACCGTTGACAGTACTTGCTGCCATCTACGTTGCATGTGTTTTAATATAGTCGTGGTCATTGCCATGAGTGTGAAGTGGTATCTCATTGTAATTCCGATTTGTATTTCTCTAAGGAGTGAGGATGCTGATCATCTCTTCCTGTGCTTTTTGCCCATTTGTATGTCATCTTTGGAGAAATAGCTCTTCAAGTCCTTTGGGCTTGTTCTTTTTGTGGTTGGTTGTAGGAGTTCTCTTATATTCTGCACATTAATCCCCTACTAGATATTTGATTTATATACACTTTTCCCATTCTGTGGGATTCATCTCTTGATAGTGTCTTTTGACATAGAAAATTAAAAAAAAATTTTTTTTTTTTTTTTGGTACCAGGGATCGAACTCAGGTCCTTGTGCTTGCAAGGCAGGCGGTGGAACCACTGAGCTAAATCCCCGGCCCCTAAAAATTTTTGATGTCCAGTTTTTTATTTCTTTTGATGAATGCTTTCTGGCTCACATCCAGTATCACAAAGATAGTTCCCTATGCCTTTCTTCAAGAGTTTTGTAGTTTTATCTCTAAAGTTTAAGGGTTTGGTCCATTTCGTTTTTGCTTTTATGTGTAGTGTAAGATAAGGGTCCAACTTTATTCTTTTACATGAGGATATCTAGTTTTTCCAGCATCATTTATTGAAAAGACCATTCTTTCCTCCATTGAAAGACCTTGGTACTCTTGTAGAAAGTCACTTGACTATTGGGAGGGTTTATTTCTGAGGTCTTTATTCTATTCTATTGACTTTTTTTTTTTTTTTTGTATTGGGGATTGAACTTGGGACCTGACACTTGTGAGGCAGGCAGTGGAACCACTGAGCTACATCCTTGGCCCTGTCTTCTGACCTTTATGTCTCTCCTTACACCAGCCCCATCTTGTTTTGATTAATGGAGTTCTGTAGTAAGTTTTTCAATCAGAAAGTATCAGTCTTTTACCTTTATTGTTCTTTTTCAAGATTGTTTACTGTTCTGGGTCCCTGGAGATACCATGGGAATTTTAAGATAAGTTTTTCTTTCTTTTTTTTTTGTGGTACAGGAATTGATCTTGGGACCTTGCGCTTATAAAGCAGGAGCAGCACCACTGAGCTAAATCCTCAGCTGGCCCTTAGTTTTTCTAGTTTTACAAAATACGGTGTTGAAATTTTTTTCTTTTTTTTTTTTCTTTTTTGAGACAGGGTCTCACTGTGTAGTTGAGACTGACCTGGAACTCACTATGTAGCTCAGGCTGGTCTCGAACTCACAGTGATCCTCCTGCCTCAGCCTCCCAAGTGCTGGGATTACAGGTGTATGCCACCACGACCAGCCTGAAATTTTTTTTCTTTATTGGTACATTTTAGGTATACAGTACAGTTACATTTATTATTGGGATCTTGTACCAGAATTTTTGTTTTTGAGACAGGGTCTCATGAATCCAGACTGGCCTTGAATTTGCTTTATAGCATGGATTGACCTTAAAGTTGCATAGTCCTCCTGCCTCAGCCTCCCCAGTGCTGGGGCTATAGTATCACTTCCATCCTGTTCGGTTTTTGATAGCAATAGCATTGAATCTGTAGATTGCTCTGGGTTGTACTGTCAAACATCCCCCTACCCACGTTGCTTGGGATTGAACCCAAGCTCTTGCACCCTTTTTAATTTTATTTTGTGACAGGTTCTCACTAAGTTGCCCAGACTGGCCTCAGACTGACAGTCTTCAGTAGTTTGGATCATAGAGGGGTTTGTGCTACCACAGTTGGCTGTGTTGTCCTTTTTTCTTTTTAAAGATAGGGTCTCATCATGTAGTTCTGCTGGTTTTGAACTCACTATGTAGCTCAGGCTGGCCTCGAACTTGCAGCAATCCTCCTGATACAGCCTCCTGAATGCTGGTATTACAGGCATGCAATACCATTCCTGGCTTTGTATTGTCATTTTAACAAAGTAAAACCTTCTAATCCATAAACATGGGCTATTTTTCCCCACTTATTTAGAGCTTTCTATGTACAAGTCTTTTGCCTCCTTGGTTAAACTTATTTTTTAAACTGTTGTAAACAGAATGTTTTTCATAATTTCATTTTCAGGGTTGTTCACTGCTATTGTTTAGAAATTGCTTTTCTGCCTGCCTGCCATCCATCCATTCATCTGTCAATCTGCTCTTCAGGGTGTTTTTTTTTGCCATGCTAAGGATTGAGCCCAGAATCTTGCACATGTTAGGCAAGTGCTCTGCCACTGAGTTGCAGCATTGGCTCACTCTGTATTGATTTTTATCCTACAACCTTGCTGAGCTTATTTATTAGGATTCCTTAGGATTTTCTACATAAAAAATCATGTCATTGTGAATAAATAGTTTCATTTATTCTTTTTCAGTTTGTATATATCTTTCTCTTATTGTCTAATTGCTCTAGTTCTAACTTCCTCGGGTATTGTGGTCTTGTTTCCCATCTTAGAGCAGTACCTTTCATTCTCTCATCACTTAAGTGTGTGGGAGCTTCTTAGATGGCCTTCACATGCTGAGGTTTCTTCTATCCCTTTTTTAGAACCGTCTTTATCATAAAGTCTGTTGGGTTTTGCTGGATGCCTTTTTCTACATCCATTGAGATTGTGTGTGTGTGTGTTTGTGTGTGTGAACTTCATTCTGTTAGTGTGGTTTGATTACAATGATAGGTTTTCATATATTGAACTGTCCTTGCATTCCAGTAACAAATCCCTATTGGTAATCGTTTATATTGGCTTGCTGTGTTTTTGAGTTTGTTTGCTGTTCACTTTGTGTAGTGTTTCTAATGCTGCCGTGGAGGACCTGTTGACAGCTGCAACCACAGGCATTTTGAGGCATGTTGCAGCTGAAGAAGTGACTAAGGAAAGAGAACGAAAGGAGGAGGAGAAGCGGCGGGCTGAAGAGGAAAGGTGAGTGGACACAGGACACTGCCTCTGATGTTCCTACGTTTTATGTTGTTTTGTACTGGGGATTGAACCCAGGGCTTTCATACTGAGCTGCATCCTCAGCCCTTTTTTAAATTTATTTTGATGCAGGGTCTCCCTGAGTTTCTAAATTGCTGAGGATGCTCCTCAACTTAGGATCCTCCTGCCTTAACTTCCCAGAGTGCTGGGATGCAGGCATGCACTACTATACCTGGCCCCTGCTCTTGTTGACTGTCATGCCATCAGATCCCTGCCATCAGCACTCTGTTTGGTTCAGAGCATGGGCTGGAGTCCTAGGCCACACACACCTTGTGAGCAGTGCCTCCTCCCCAGCAGGTCAAGCATGGAGGGAACTGAACCTTGGCAGTCTGCTGACTCAGGCAGCACCACTCATGCCCATTTGCACGGCTCAGAAGTAAAATGAGTATCATTACATTTATTGTTAGGCTTTATCCTTGTGTCTTTCCTTTACCTGTAGGCTAAAACAAGAGAGAGAGATGGTGTTAACTCAGCTGAGCCAGGGCCTGGCTGAAGAGCTGACAGAACTAATGGTGACAGAGTGTGTGTGGGAGACGTGCTCACAGGAGTTGAAGTGAGTGAAGTGCTGGTGTCCTGCATGCCAGTGGTGTGCCGGGAGGGAGGAGGTCCTCAAGCACGGTGGCCAGGAAGGCACAGCTCAGGATAGTTGGTTTGCGTTTTAATTTGACAAAGAGCCTATCTTTTGGAGAGCCAAATGATAACATGCCAACCCCGTACTCCAGGCAGTGGAGGCAGTGGGGGACACTCTCTTTCATTGTCGTTCGTGTTGTGGACACCTCTCTGGCCATGGATGTATCTTTTAAAATCAGCTGGTGGAGCCTTCTCTCTGCCAGATCATATACCTTCAGTGTAAGTAGCCTTTTTCTTTGTTTCATATGTTGGAGAATTTCTTGGGCTGTTTACTTTAGAATTTTTTTGTAATAATAAAACATTATTGGTATGTTTTAGGGATACATAACAGAACAATCATTGTAGGAAATTTGCACCTGTACTTGGTACATCCTGCCTCTTTTTTGCCATTCCCCCCTCTTAAGCCTCTTCCGCTCCCTATGTACAAAAGCTTTGTTCTATTTTTTCCTTCTATTTTCACTTTGTCTTGCCCTTTCCTTCCTTTCTCCCTCTCCCCTTGTTCTTCTTCCCATTTCAACATTTTCTTCCCATTTCCCAATATCTATTATACATTTTAGTCCTCATTTCCACTTTTGGTTTCTCACACCTGAGAAACAATGTGGTATTTAAACACGTTTGTCTGATTTATTTCACTTAAGAGTATGGTGCATCCATTTAGCTATAAATGTCTCAAGTTCATCCTTCATGGCAGAGCTATTGTATATAAAAAAATATCCATTCGTTGGTTGATGGGCATTTGGGCTGTTACCAAGATTTAGCTGTTCAAACTGTGCTGCTATAAACATGGGTGAGCATATATTGCTGTGGTGTGATGCTTTTAATTATTTGGGAAGACACTAAGAAGGGAAATAACTGAGTCAAATGGAACCTCTACTTGTAGGTTTTTGAGAAATCTCCACACTGATTTCCACAGTGGTTGCACCAGTCTGCATTCCCACCAGCAGTGGAGAAGGATTCCTTTCTCCCCACAGCCCCTCTAGCATTTGTTACTGATTTCTTGATAGCAGCCATTGTTTCTGGAGTGAGATGGAATCTCAGCATTGTTTCATTTTGCATCTGTCGAATGACTAGTTATGTTGAACATTTTTTCATATATTTAATTGCTGTTTCTAATTCTTCATTTGAGAAGCTTCTGATGCCCATTTCTGCATTGGATCTTTAAATTTTGGGTGTCTGATTTTTTTGAGTTCTGTTTTTTTTTCCCCCCTAAAGATTTCCTTTTATTTACTTATTTATTTTTCAGCTTTGAGTTTATTGGTACATTTTAGGGATACAGTACAGTTATATTCATTGTTGAGATCTTGTACCTCTACATGACAAGTCTTGGTTCTCATTTTTTTCCCCTTGTCCCTGCCCTCCCTTCACCCCCTCCTCCCCTCCCCATCTACAACCACTTTATTTCCATCTTTTCATTATCTCACATTTTTTTCTTTTCCCTTTTTATCCTTTCCCTACCTGTCCCACTTTCCCTACACCTTTAGCTCCTTTCTTCCCATTTCTCAATGTCAGTAATCTTATTAGGATCTTCTGTATTATTGCAGATTATTCACACCAGAGAAACTATTCGGTATTGACACATGTGTGCCTTATTTATTTCACTTAGGAGTATATCTTCAATATGTATCCATTTTCCTATGAATGAATCTATTTTCTCATTCTTTATGGCTGAGTAATATTCCATTTTATAGAAAAACCACATCTTCTTTATCCAGTTTCCAACTGATGGGCAAATAGGCTGTTTCCAAGTTTTAGCTATTACAAACTGTGCCGCTATAAACATGGGTGCTCATACTTCTCTGTGATATGATTCTTTTAGTTCTTTTGGAAAGATATCCAGCAGAGCGATGGCTGGGTCAAATGGAACCTCCAGTCCAAGCTCTTTGAGGTATCTCCATATTGATTTCCATAGTGAGTTCTTTATATATTCAAGAAAATAGTCCTTTATCTTAATAGCAGGTAAAAAAATTTTTTCCCACTGTGTGGGTTGTCTCTTCACTCTCTTGGTGCTTTCTCTTGCTGTGCAAAAGCTTTTTAATAAGATGAGGTCCTACTTGTTGACTCTTTGTAGTATTTCCTGTATAGTATGGGTTTGTCTACTCCTGTGTCCTCACGTGTTGTACCTGTTCTCTCTTCCAACAGATTTAGTGTTTCTGTTTTAATATTTAGATCTTGGATCCATTTTCATTTTAGGTTAGTGCTTAGTGACAGATGTATGTCTACTTTTAATCTTTGGCATGTGGAAAGCCAGTTTTTCCAACATGATTTATTAAAGAGGCTATCTTTTTTCCATTGTTCACTTAAGTTTTAATGATTAAAAAAAAAGTTTTGATGATTTTATTGCCATGCCTCCTGGAAAAAAGATTCCAGTTGTGAGGAGACATCTGTCCTTGTAGTTCAGTGCTCCTCAAATAGCCTGAAGGCGATGGAGTATGTTGGCATAGTGCAGGCAGTGAGCTCAGGCCACAATCAGTGTGTCTTGAACTTATTTCTCTAGTTATTATGAGGAAGAGATGTCACAGATGATGGTGTATATCTGTTCCTAATTCTGGGAAAAAGTGCTAGTAGACATCTAAGACCCAGGGCTCACTGCATTGCAGGCAGCGTGTCCTGCAGTGCCGGGAGACCTGGAGATCTTTTAGCTCACCCCCAGGCTGTCTCCAATGTCACTGAAGATGCGCTGCTGGAAATATGTCTTGCCTCAAGCTATTTTGATTTTGTGACCAAATATATTTGATGTAGTTTTCTGTGCTTTTTTTTTTTCTTCTGGTTTTTTGAGATAGAGTCTGACTATGTAGTTCAGGCTGGTCTCATACTTGCAGCGATTTTCCTGTATCAGTCTTCCAAGTGCTGGTATTACAGGCATGTACCATCATACCTGGATATAATGCATTTGTGTTTACGTGTGTGTGTGTGTGTGTGTGTGTGTGTGTGTGTGTGTGTGTTTATTTTAAGGTGCTACTGGGGATTGAACCCAGGGCCTTGCACATGCTAGGCAAGTACTTTACCACTGAGCTCCAGCTCCTGTGGTTGACAGAATTTTGGTATAAAAATTTCTCTCTGTGATCCTGGTTTATCCAAGGGTCAGCACTGCATTGCCAGAGGCAGTCATCCTTAACAGTACATGAACGATTATGGTGTTTGAGACTCTTCTCATTGTAAAAGTCATAGTACTTTCCTGTCAGTACCCAACACCCACAAATTAAAGGAGAGGTTTATTTTGGCTCACAGTACAGAGGTTTTAGTCCCTAGTCTGCTGGCTCCAAGGCAGGACAGCATGGCAGGGGAGAATTATGGCATGTCAGTGGGAAGCAGAGAGAGAGCAAGGGAGGAGAAAAGGGACATAGACCCTTTCAGGCCACACCCCAGTGACCTACTTCTGATCAGTCTTCACCTCCCAACCTCATATTTAGGTATAAATTCATCAGTAGATTAATCTAGTGGTGAATACCATGGCCCCATGATCCAATCACCTCCCCAAAGCCCCACCTATGAGTACATGAGGCTTTTGGGGACATTTAGATGTTAATCATAACACAGATGTTGCTGATGAGATTTTTGCAGTTTTCTCAGTGGTCATTTAAAAGATAGCAATTTCAACTTTTTTTTTTTCGGTACCGGGGATCGAACAATTTCAACTTGTATTAAGATAAAAGTTTCTTTCCTCTTTTTCTTTTTTTCTGAGATGGTTTTATCCCAGGCTGGTATTAAACTTCTAGGCTTAAGTCATTTTTCCACCTTGGATTCCAGGGAGTGGGTTTCTACACTTGTCTGGGTTGTAGATTTATTTCTTGGCTGTTACAGTGGTCCTATGATCTATACTCTGGCACTCTGTACCACTTTTGTCCTTTTCCCTATCTTTCCAAGTATCTGTATCATCTTACTCCACCCCCAGCAGTACTAGGGACTGAACCCAGGACCATCACATTGAGCTACATTCCCAGACATTTTTAGACAGGGTCTCGCTAAGTTGTTAAGTTGCTCAGACTGGGCTTGAACTTGAGATCCTCCTGCCTCAGCCTGCTAGAGTGCTGGGGATTACAGGTGTGTGCCACCATGCCCAGCCAAATGTCTGTGCTTTTAAATAAAAATAAAACTGTTAAGTTTCTCTTTCTGTATGAAGGACAGAAACTCATACCTTTAAGGCAGAGACCCCTCAGTATCTGGACCTTGGTCATCACTGCATGACTGCTGTGTTTTCTTTTCTCTCTTTTTTTTGGTACCGGGGATCAAACTTGGGCCCTTGCACTTGTGAGGCAGGTGGCAGAACCACTGAGTCAAATCCCCAGCCTGACTGCCCTGTTTTCTAGGAGTGCTGTGGAGATAGACCAAAGGGTTCGTGTGGCCCGCTGCTGTGAGGCTGTGTGCACCCACCTGGTGGACTTGTTTCTTGCGGAGGAAATTTTCCAGACTGTGAAGGAGACACTTCAGGAACTTCAGTGCTTCTGCAAGTATCTACAGCGGTGAGTCCTGTGTTCTTGCAGATAAAATCCACACACACTGGGGCAGATCTTTTTTCACATTCAACCTGCTTGAGCCATCAGTTCCCTTTGTAAATGACAAAAGGATAACATTTATAGCAGTGAATAGCTATAATGGACTCTAATAGATTACATTTTCAGAAGTAACTGGTTACACACACGCGCGCGCGTGCTCTTGAATAATGCAGATGAAAGGATAAGTAAGGAATTAGATTGTGGATTGTGTCTGTTGTGCATCTGTAGGGTGCCTGCTGTGTGGAGACAGTGGCTGGTCTGTATTTAGACACTTGTCTATAGGGTGCCTGCTGTTTATGCTATGCAAAATACCAGGAGATGTCCATGAATACACATGCACCACCGCTGCATGCAACAACACAAGTGAATGTCCAAAACACAAGTATAGATGTGCCTCAACTTACCATGGGGTAACTCCTGATAAAATTGTAAATTGAAAACACTTCTCATACATTTGACCTACCCAGCGTTGTAGCTTAGCAATGCAGTACACTGTAGGGTGTCAGTTGTTACCTTTGAGATTTTGTATCTAACTCAGAGCTTTAACTCACATATGTACTGTCAGTATTGTTAGACAGTGTTGTATAGCATATTGCTAGCCTAGGAAATCAAAATTTGAAGTTTGGTTTCTGTTGAAATTATTCCACTTTTGCAGTATTATAAAGTTGAAAGATTACAAGCCGGTCATTAAGTCCTAGACTCCCTTAGTGAGGGGGAAAAAAGAGCAGCTTTTAGGGAAATGTACACAGATTCAAATATCATATATTCAAACTGGATTGTCCTGGATTTATACATAGTAGTATAACCCTGGAGAAAAGAAGAAAAATAACAAACATAAGCTCAGATTACTGTTTATCTTGGGGAGTAAGGGAGCATCCATTCTAGCCATGGCTTCTTAGTGAGGCACAACATGTGAGTGCCTGGTTTATCATTTAATTGGGCATTTAGGTGTTAATGTATGTTATATGGTGATTCATATCATAATAAAATTTAAAATGAATAATAGTACCTTTGATAATTGCAACAGTATAAAAGGAGACCTAGTAAGTAAATCTCCCTTCTGGGACAGATTCCTGTCCATTTTCAGAAGCACCAGCTGCTTGTGTACCCTTCTAGAAACTTCTTGTTCTTTCCTGTGGTTGTCACTAAAGCATGTTTCCTACTGTGTTCCAAGTCTTTCTTCCACTTGATAGGAGGTAGAGGCCTGACCACGGCAGCCTGTCCCTCTATGTTAATGGCAGTGCAGTACAGCATGTTATTGCAAGTGTGTGCCATGGATGACCTTGGTTCCTGTTAGCTTTCACATGGCTCTCTCTGTAGCTAGGTAGAATGCTCCAGGGACCATCTTGTACTAGCATTTCATACTCTTGCACACGTGCCTGCTATCATTTGTGTTTGCTGGGTGATGAGCCTCTGTACCTTAGCTTTGTATCCATGTGGCCAGATCCACCTGTCAGGATCTTTAGTATTAGCTCTTAAATTCAAATTCAGTAGTTTCAATGTAGACCCATCTCTTTTAATATCATACTTGCTTTGTTTGTTTGTTTTAGATAGTTTTGCTATGTAGTTCTAGCTGGCCTTGAACTTGAAGTGATCCTCCTACCTCAGCCTCTTAAGTGTTGGGATTAAAAGTGTGCGCCACAATGCCTGACTTTAAGCTTGCAATTTAATTCTGATTTATTTCTCAGTATAAGGACTGTCGCTAGTAAAGACCTATATAGACTGACACTACAAAGCTTGTTAATTGCAGTGTTTCCCCTTGTTATGGACTGGGCTGTATTTGTGTTGGCCTCTGGTTAACCCTGGACATACCCAGGGATGATACATCAGTGTATCCTCCAGGTGGAGGGAAGCTGTTGCAGCCCGGAAAAAACTGAGGCGCCAGATGAGGGCCTTTCCTGCGGCACCCTGCTGTATAGGTGTGAATGACCGGCTGCAGGCTCTGCTGCCCAGTGCAGAGTGCCCCATTGCTGAAGAGAACCTGGACAGAAGCCTCTTGGACCTGGGCCATGCTGGGAAAGTGGGCATCTCCTGCACCAGGTCAGTACCCAGCTACACACCTCCTCAGGGCTCCCTTGGTTTCACTGGATTCATGTGCGTATTTGCAGGAGTCAGGAAGTGAGGATGGGCACAGAACTACATTTTGTTTGTTGGGGATTTTTTTTGTCAGGGGGGCTTTTTGAGACAGTCTTGTTATGTAGTTTGAGCTGGTCTTGAACTATGTACCCCAGGGTGGCCTCAAAGTTGTCTCGCCCTTGGGGAAATCCACCTGCCTCAGCCTTCCAAGTGCTGAGATTATAGGCATGTGCCACCATGCCCAGCAGGACTGCTACATTTTGAAGGCCGTCCCCAGCTGTAGACATGTGACTCGCTCTGACACAGCTTTCACCTTCAAAGAAATAGGTCTTGGTGTAGACAACTCAGAACCCCCTGGTCTTCTCAGTTTAAGTACACACTGTCCATCCTTCTTGTGGAGCCAGAGGTCAATGTGGGCCTTGGTTTCCACCTCTACCCTATTCCTAAGCTTCTGCTGCACTTCATTCATACACTGTCAGCCTTCCTCAGCCTGCCCTTCCCTGTTCACAGGGTACCATCCTGTTAGGTCTCAAGCCTGGACCATCGTTTTCTCAGGCACCTTCTGCAATTGATCTTCAAATCCTTTTAGGGCTAATCTGCTTTCTCCACATCTGCCAGCACCTAGCCAGAATCCTCCACCCACACAAGTGGGGTCCTCTGATAACCCTGGTTGGGGTACCTCACCTGTCGTCAACATCCCTGGACAAAACTGCCCCTCCTGATATTCCCTCTGCCCCTGCCATCCCCAGAAATAGTCATTTTGGCTGTCCTGCTTCCTTCGGATCTGTTTTCATGCTTTACCTTCTCTAGTACCAGAGTGAGACAATAGCTCATGTCATGTTCCTATCTGCCCTGCCACATGCTACTGACTCATCTTGTAGGCTAGTGTAGCACTGTTCGCTCTAGGAGAGCATGTTCTAAAAAGCCAGGGTTTTTGTCTCCATGTTGAAGAATATCCTATGGCTAGGGCACAGTAGATAGTTATGTGGGATTTGTGGAATGAAAGGGTCTTCTGACCTGGTTTTCAGGAAACATTTTCTCAGTCTCTTAAAACTCCCAGCCAGGAGACAATGTCCAATTATTTTTTTGTTCAGAGACATCAGTAAATGCTACTGAGCCTCATCTGTGGGTGTGAGCTAGACACATGCTAGCATGGTGCAATTCTTCCTTTTTTTGTAGGTTGAGGCGACTCAGAAATAAGACAGCTCACCAGATGAAGGTTCAGCATTTCCATCAGCAGCTGCTGAGGTCTGTCTCTTCCCTTCCTGTGTATCTGCTCCTGCCAGGGCACATACATGGGCTCAACATGGTGGTTTGTCGCTTTCAGCAATGCTGCATGGGCACCTCTGGACCTGCCTTCACTTGTGGCCAAGCACCTCCCTGTGAGGCAGGAGCGTGAGTTTTGGAAGCTGGTACTGGTGTTGCCTAATGAAGAGGAGCAGTCGCCAGGGAGTCCTGGCAGGTCAGAGGGGTTCCCTCCAGAGCTGGGTGGGGCTGTGGGCCTGGGTCGGGGCTTTCCTCTCACACGTGGCAACCCTGAAGCATGTTTGTGTTTTAATGTTTAAATTTGTAGTCTGGTTTGCTTATCATTTTCAAGATTTGAAGCTGACATTTTAGATTTGATTAGTCCAGAATCTTGTAAGAGAGGCTTATCATTTATGGTCATGTTAAAGTGTTTCAGTGAGAGCTCATTACATTTTACATTCTTGGGGAAGTCAGTTCATTTTGTCTGCTATAATTCCATTTTATTATTAGGGCAAAACTTTCATTTTAAAAAAGAAAATGATACAACATTATTTCCTGCAACCAAATTGCTTCTAGAAATCATACTTTTAAAGCAAAGAAAGCTGGGTGTGATGATGCATGCCTGTAATCCTAGTATCTGGGAGGCTGGGGCAGGAGGATCACAAATTCAAGGCCAGCCTAGGCTACACAGTAAATTCAAGGCCAATCTTCACTACATAGTGAGACCTTGTCTCAAAAGGCTAAAATAGTATCAACTGAGAATATGTTACTTTTCTTTTAAAAAGTTTTATGGAAGTGTTACTCATATACCATAAAGTTTACCCACAGTAAGTGTTGTTTCAGTAATTCTTAGTTATAGTCACAGAGTTTTACAGTCATCATAATTTAAGTCTAGAACAATAATTGAACCAGAACAGAAGAAATCTCCATGCTTCCTTACTCCAGCTTGACAGGCATTGAAATTATTTCCATTTTTCAGCTGTTCTGAATAAGCCTGCCATGAGCACAGAGGTCTAAGCACTTGTGTGGACACGTGTTTATAATTCTCTTGGTGGTACACTTAGACATGGAACTGCCAGGTTGTACATGAGTCGTTGAGGAACTGCTAGGCTGACTCCAGTGGCTGCACTGCTCTGCATCCTACCAGCAGTGCAAGAAGGCTTCAAATTCTTTGAATACTTTACTTTCCAGCAGTTACTATTGGGACATGTGAAGACTAAGGAAAAAGAGGAAGTCATGAGGTTTGTGTCATAGGACAGCTGAATGATAAAGCTATGGTGTTTTAAAAGTATTTCTAAAATGGCTATTTCTGATTTGCTGAGTTTATTGGGCAATGTGTCACTCAGGAATTCTTAAGAGTCCAGGCATAAAGAAATGTGATTCTGTAAAAGTATTTCAAACTCCAGGGTTATTTTCTATTGCTTGGAATCTTCTAGTGCTTTAGAAATCTTAAATCACTGTAGAATAATTTGGTTTCTTAATTATTTACTCCTCTTACCCAGATAAATACTGGTAGAAGTACTAACTCCACTTCAACCTCCTATAAGATTAGATGTGTGTGTGGTCCTTCTTTTCCTGGCAATCTTTTTCAAATTTAAAGTTAGACTTTTCTTTAAATGTTACTTTCTTTTACCAACAGAATTTTAGCAGATTGGCTAAAAGTCAAGTTCATGGGAGATGATGGCTTGGTTGGTGACACGTGCAGTAATGCTGGTGATATTCAGACACTCACAATTTTTAATGCACTCAGCAGCAAAGAGGATAAGACTGTTTCTGTCAGTGTGTGTATAAAGGTGAGTGACAGTTACTTCATGTATCTACCTCCATGTTTTCATTATTTCGGTTACTGTCAGACAGTACTGGATTTATGTAAGTGCTACTTTTTCTCTACAGTGGTTTTGAAAGATGGAGGCCCAGAAGTATCATGTCTATCCTTCCTTGTTTCTTGCTCTGTTTTTTGTGAGGCTCCAGGCTGGAGAGCAGTGTGTTAGCTTTCAGTTACTGTTAACAAATACCTGAGATAATCAGTTTATTAAGAGAAGGGTTTATTTTGGCTCACAGTTTTGGAAGTTTTAGCCCACTGTTGATTGACTCTTTTGAGCCCATCATGAGGCAGCACATCTTGGTGGAAAACTATGGCATAGCAAAACTGCAGAGGTCATGACTGCGAGTGAGGAAGAGGAGGAAGGAGCTGAGATCCCACAGTCCCCTGGGAGGGCATGGCCCCAGGGTCCTAATGACCTTCCACTAGGCGTCCAGGTTCTACCGCCTGTCACTAGTGCCAAGCTGGGGCCCTCAGGGAAGACTTTAGATCCAGACACTCTAGCAGTCAGTGAGCTTTGGCTGTCACGCACACCTGAGAACTTTGTGCAGACTCATCTATCCTGAAAAACACACAGGTGCACCTATGATGTTGTTCATGTAATTCATAAGCCCTGACCCCCTCAGTGGTACACTGGTAATTCATGAGGGATGAAAGACAGAACATTTCACAAAAATGGAATGATGGTTACATGATTTACTAAGTGCTGGATTTTAGCTAGTGACTAAGTTCAGTATCGGTCATTTCAGTTTAGTTTTTTTTTTTTTTTTGCACTGGGAATTGAACCCAGGGCTTTCATACTGAACTACTTCCCTAGCCCTTTTAAAATTTTTATTTTGAGACAGAGTTTTGCTAAGTTGCCCAGGCTAGGCTTGAACTTGAATTCCCCTGCCTCAACCTTCCAGAGTACTGGGGTTACTGGCATGTGCCACTAAACCCACTTACATTAGTTGTTCTTGTTTTGCATTCAAGGTGGCCTCTGTTTTTTATTAACTGTAACTTTTGTTTTTCTTTTTTTAAAAAGTATTTATTTATTTTTGAATTTTGAGACAGGATCTTGCTATATAGTTCAGGCTGTTCTTGAACTCACTGTGTAGCCCAGACTGGCATCCAACTTGCAGCAGTCCTCCTGCCTCAGCCTCCCAAGTGCTGGGATTGCAAGTGTGTGTCACCATTCCTACCCAATTTTTGGTTTTGTAAGTGTTCATATGGTACTGACCCTAATTGGTTTCCTGGGAAGTTTTATTTAATGAGAATCTAAGTTTCCTCATTAGATTATAGTCTGCATAAGGGAATTTTAGATTTTAGAATAAGTGTTCAAAGAAGAAACCAGATGTGTTCTTTTTTCTTTACTTGGAAGATAGCAGTGCAGGGCAGAAAGCATAGGCTTTGATTTCAAGCAGATCTTGTATCAGTGTCAGACATTCTAGCCAGCTGCGTGGGCCCCATGGGCAGGGTATCTGACCTCGCTTTCTTCCATAACTCGGTGATCCTCAGCATAACATCAGAGTCTTCTGAAGATGAGCTGGTTCCATGCCTGGAGGAAGGCTCAGTAATACGTCTGCTTTTTCCCCATCATTACTGGCATGCAGGGCCCAGGCCTCTCCTCTTCATTCATTTATTTATGGTACGGAGGATTGAACTTGGATCCTTGTGCTTGCAAGGCAGGTGCCAGAACCACTGAGCTAAATCCCCAGCCCTTTCCTCGTCTTAATAAGTCTCCTTCATAGCATGCCGCGGACACAACTGTGAGTGATACTCAGTCCCTCTGTCCTGAGAACTTTTTCAAATTTCAGTTCTTTCTCCCCTCCCTTCTCCTCTGCCAACCTCCATTCTTTGCTTCTTCCCCGCTCTCCCTGGTTTTGTACATGCAGTCTACCACAGTCCCAGTTATGGGGTTTTGTTTCTCTCATTTTTCCCTTTTAATGCTAGTTATTGTATTTCCTGAATGTGAAGGTAATACATGTAAAAAAAAAAAAAAAGTAAAAATACAAGAAAAGAAAAGGGAAAAGCCTCCCGTGCTTTTGCCACTCAGTGGTCAACAGTGTTTTCTTGGGCCTAAATTTCTGGATGTTCTGTGCATCATCTGTTTCTTCTAGTTTCTAGGTGTCTCTTGTGTTGGAGGCTCTCCTGTAATACCTTAGCCAAAGCTGTCTGACCCTCCCTGAGGGCGGGCTTAAAAGCTGGCCAGAAGCTCTGCTCGGGGAAGGGTGATGGTAGCTGAATGACAAGGCAGCCTTTCCGTGAAGGAACTCTCAAGTACTCGATCTGGGGATCTCTTTGGTGGACTGTTTAGTTCATCTGAAATGGACTTGTCCCACTCTTCCCTAGGGCAGCTGCTGAGGCTCTCAAGGTAGGGCTGGGGATTGCCAGGGCCCCTTGCAACTTCCACATGGCTTCCTCCCCTACCTTAACAGGTGCTTGGTGCTGTCTGGAAATGTACCAGGATCCTTGTCTTTTGCTGGCTTGCCTTTCCCTTTCTCTGTCATTATGGGTTTGTTTTTATACTTGTTTAAGGTTCTTTTTTTGTTTGTTTCCTCCCACAAAATCAGATCTTTGTTTTTGAAAGCAAAACCTAGTCAGTATACACAGTAAATGTGAGGGTCCAATATGAGGGGAATTTGAGAGAGTTAAGCTGTTGCTCCCTTGAGTTAACGCTGCTTGAAGTTTTTATTTATTAAGATACAGAATGACCACCTTGCAAAAGGTCTCAGATATGCAAGAACACTGAATTCTCCCAGTTGTTCCCACACATACAAATGGGATCCCTAGCATACAACACATAAGAAGGGGAAAAGCATAGGCAGTGAAGTAGAACAAACTTAAATCTGTTTGGCTCTATTTTATACTGACTAAATGACAATGGGCCATTCTCCCTGCATATCTTTGCATCTTAATATATCATCTGTAAAATGGTTCGAAAGTTGACGTTAGGGTTAAAGGAAATGATGGCTATAAAATGCTCTCCTGTCTTTCTGGAAACTTATTTAGTCACATACTTTCTTAATTTTGGGGACGTTGAAACGAAAAGAACAAGAGCTGTTCTTTTCCTATATAGATAAAAATTAATCAAGAGCCCTGGATGAGTACAGCGTGGTCTAAGGTCTCATATTTCCTGTCAAGATGGCTTGATAAATACCTGCTTCTGGATTACCCCTTGGATCTTCCCTTGTCTGGTTTACTCCTTGGCCAGGTTCTCATGGACCAGAGCAAGATTGTCATTAAGCCGAGCTCCCTGTGTCAGCAGTAGCCCTGGCAGGTCCACAGGACTCTCCTAGGTTTTCCTCTAGAGGAAGCTACCCTCAACATACCTTGTATATATTTGACCAGAATTTTTATCTTAATGCTGTGAAATCTGATGAACACTAGCTTCTTTCTGGTGGCTAAAATAGAATTTTGTATTTATTAAAAATGGTACCCTTAAATTATTTTTATCTGTTTATTTTGGTACCAGGGATCAAACTCAGGACCTTGCACTCGTAAGGCAGGCAGCAGAAACACTAAGCTAAATCCCCGGCCCAGATTATTTTTAGAAATAACATCTCTAAGATCTTTAACTCTTGTTACAAAATAACAATGAATATAGAAATGTAGTGAAAGTAACATTTGTACAGTAGTTCAGATCTACCGTGTATCTTTCACTTGTATCGGTTTTTGTTTTTCATCTTCAAAATGGCCTAGCTTGCCTGTCTTGTGGTCTTGCTGTGTTGCCTAGGCTGGTCTCAAACTCATGTGCTCCAGTGATCCTCTTCAGTCTCCTGAGTAGCTGAAACTACTGCATGACCCACAACACCTGGCACCATATGCCATTCTTAATCCAGCAGTTATACCCCCCAATTCATACAAATTATTCTAGTATATGTGCTGCCGAAGTGAGCACTATACAGATGATTCTGTATAAACTCCAGTCTGAAGTACCCTTCCACTATCCACAGAATAAGTCTGAAAATCTTTCATTCTGGCCTGCTTTGTGCTCTACGTCCTGACTTGTTCTCCTTCAGCCCAGTTGTCATCACTGTAAACCCTTTCTCCCTTCCTCCTTCCTTCCCTCCATTCCTTCCTTCTTGTTTTTCTTTCTCTTTCTTTGAGACAGTGTCTTGCTGTGTAGTTCCAGGTGGCTTTGAATTCACTATGTAGCCCAGGTTGGCTGATGATCCTTCTACCTCAGCTTCTTGACTGCTGGGATTACAGGCCTGGACTACTATGCCTGGCAGAGTCTGCGTCTTAGTTCTGTCAGGGCTTCATCTAGGATGAGTAACTGGTGGCCCTGGTGAGCCCCAGTGGCATCACAGCAGAAAGATGAGCTGTCTATCTTCCTGGCAGTAGGAGCTCAAATTGAGCCCATGGTCTGGACACTTCCTCTTGGTCACTTGTTGCTTACAGTTCTGTTTTTGAGTCAAATTTGCTTTCTGCCTTAGTTTCTCCTTCCACCTCTGATTCCCCACATCCTCATTCAAGATTTATTCTTTGCCTTGTTTTGGGTTACACTGGCTGGATTAATAGCCACAGAAAGAGCTGTCAGGTAGCTATAGCCCTGATGGCTGTACATCACCCAAGGCTGCTCAAGCATCAGAAGTATAGAAATTTGGACCACCGATGCTGAAACCTGGTTGTGCTGGGAATGTCTGTACCTAAAGGCCACACATTCCTCACACATTCACGAGGTGCCAAGACCATTTCCAGCATATTAGAGCATAGTGATCAGCTGTGTTTACAGGCATTTTTCTGTTTTCACAGTACATGGAAGGAAACACCCAGATTTTACTACCAGTCCCAGCTGTTGCTTGACTCAGGCATATAAAATTGCTTTGCCAAGAGGCAGAATGTATATAGAAGTAATAACACTGAGGCCTGTCCCAACTCCTTGCACTGCCAGATGTCACAGGATTTCCGGTTCTCAAATGCAAGTGCTCTCCTGCCATGTTCGTGAAACTGAGGCAACTCATATAACTAACTATTCATCCCATTTCCACTCATCTCTTCTTGCACCTTCACCTTTTATCTGGAAGAATCAGATGTGAAGGAAAGTAAGGATATTTAATCAACACTGACTTTATACCCCAGACTTGGGTGCTGTGAGCCTCAGTAGGTAGACTATATTTAAGAACATGACAAACCAAAGAATCTATAGTGCTTAACACAGTATTACTTGTATCCCAAAGGCCCACTTTTCGCCAGGCTGCTACCCAGAAGTTGTAGCAACTCGAATGAAGTAGTGTTGCTAAGGAGAGAAAGAAAGAGGAATCCTTCTGGGAATGATCAGGACAGAATCATAAATGTTCAAAATAAACCAGGACCATCTGGATAGCCATATTTTTGTCAGCATACCAGATTTCAGAACATGAGGATAAAATTCTTTATGCCATATATTCACTTTTCTCTTGGGTGTGAGTCAGAACATTTACTAAATGCTGAGGATTAATGGCATGTACAAAATGACTTTCCAACATTCCTTACCTTCAAAAAGTTTTCTCCACTGTGAGACCACAAGTGCAGCACAATTGAAGCTTAGCAGAACTACAACTTTTCCACATATTTTACATCAGTGTCTTCCTCCAGTGTGAAGTCTCATATTTAATAACTTTCCAGGAAACAGTGAAGGCTTTGATATTTCCATCTTTCAATTCATGGGGCATTTTGAGTATAGGTTCTTGAATGTCTTCAAATTAAATTGGAGGAACTGAGGGCTACCCCTCATTCTTTACATGAATAAAGTTACTCACTGGTGTAAATTCCACTGTGATGATTAAGATGTGAGGAATTCCTAAAGGATTTTTGGCATTCCTCCAAGTCAGGGTGTTTTTGTTCTGTGTGGGTCACTAAATGGTCACCGAGTAGGCAAATAATGCTATAGGCTTTCCCACGTTCCTCACACTTACAGGTCTTCCTTGAGGTGTGACTTTTTACATGATGAATTGGGTTTGAGAATGAAGTGAAGGTTTTCCCATATTCCCTACATTCATAGGGCCTCTCCCCATTATGACTGCTGACATACTCAGTTTGGCTGGAGGAGGTGGTAAAGGCTTTCCTACAGTGCTTATTTATAGGGCTTTTTATTCCAGTGTGATTATGAACGTGCTTAGTAAGGTATGAGAAATACTGAAAGGATTTTCAAAATACATGACAATCAAATGACCTTTTCACTGTGTGAGTTTTTAAGTGTGTTCATTGAGCAGATTACACCTATAATAGGCCTTCCCACATTCCTGACATTCACAGGGTTTCTCTCCAATGTAAATGGTGAGATGCTTATGCAGATATGAGACGTTGAAGGCTTCCCGTATTCCTTACATATATAGGGTCTCTCTCTGCTGTGAGTTATTACATGACGATGCATGGAAGACATTCCCACATTCTCCACATATGTACAGCTTTCTCCACTGTGAGGTTTTCTCACATGGTTATAGAGGTGTGAGGAAGTAAGGAAGGCTCTCCCACATTCCTTACATGTGAAGGGTCTCTCTCCATGATGAGTTTTTACATGTCTGTTTCCCACATTCCCCACATGTATAGGGTCTCTCTACACTGTGAGTTCTTAACATGATTTTGCAGGTAGGAGGAAGAAAGAAAAGCTCTCCCATATTCTTTACATATGTAGGATCTTTCTCCACTGTGGGTTCTTACACGTTGAGAAAGGTGTAGGGATGAAGCGAAGGCTTTCTCACATTGTTTACACTCAGGGTTTCTTGGAAGCATGTGTTGGTACATTTGTTTTTTGTTTTTGTTTTTGTTTTTTTTTGGGGGGGTTTTTTGAGACAGGGTCTCACTGTGTAGTTGAGACTGACTTGGAACTCACTATGTAGCCCAGGCTGGTCTTGAACGCATTGGTACATTTGGAATAAGGCCTGAGCACTTAATGAAAGCTTTTCCACAATCCTTACATTTATAAGGTTTCTCTCTAGTATGAGTTCTGAAATGTTCCATTAGCCTCGAATAAGTTGTGAGGGGTTTTCTATGTTCCTTACATTCGTAGGGTTTCTCTCCATTATGGTTTTGCATGTGCCAATTAAGGTTTGAAGAATACCCAAAGGCTTTTCCACAAGTCTTATATGCATAGTATTTTATGGTGTGCATTTGAACAGGCACAGCAAGACCATCGGAGTAAAATTTCCTGCATTTCATATATTTTGAGTTTTCATGTGTATCTTGAAATATGAGTGTTCACTGAAGATTTCTCCACACTATGTATAGTCATAGAGTGTTCCTGAACTTTGGCTTTCTGCTGTTTGTATCCCATTTGAAGTTTGTTCCCTCAAAAAATCCTGCAGAAATGCTGCTTTCTTGGTGCTAAATTGCATTTCCCATCCTTGGGGATCTCCTCTCTGCTCTGTCCTCCAGTCCTCTTTATGCTCCAACCAGGAGATCAGACTGGGTTTGATGAGCTCACACCCTGCAATCTCAGCATGTAGGAGGCTGATGCAGGAAGATGAGCACAAGTTTGAGGCCACCCTGGGCTACACAGTGAGTTCAAGGCCAGAGTGGACTACATAGTGAAACCCATGGAGGCCAGGTGTTCTCCAACATCACCTCTCTGTAAAGGTCTCTGTGACTTTGATCCAGTAAAACCTACAAGGCCACATCCTCAAAGGTCACTGAGTCCTGATTGCAGTTTGTCAGGCAGTCAGCCACCATCCTTTCTTCTTTTATCTTTTCTTCAAAAAAGGAGACTGGGTCCCTAGAAAGAAAAGCTGAACTCTCCAGAATCGGCAAATCCACGAGGAGGAAAAGGGCTCAGGCTGGAGACAATGTTACTAAATGTCAGAAACTCCTTTTCTTCATGAGCAAGGCACCTCGACACGAGACTCTCTTCCTTGATTGTCTTCCTCTGCCTCACTTTCTTGCTTATCTTCCATTTCCGCTGATCTTTGCTCTCTTCCTCCGTGTTGCTCTTCTCTTCCAGCTTGCTGTCTTCCTCAGACTCCTCCTCCTTTGCCTTGCTTTTTACCTTCCTCTCAGGCTGTGGCTTGGCATTGTCATTGCTGCTTTGCTTTATGCCTGTGGCACCATGAAGTACTTGGACAGGTGGTGACTGAGATACTTCTGCCTATATGCCTTGGTGTGGTGGCAGCAATATCACATGCTGCATTCTTTGCATACTTCCTTGGCCCCTGAAGCCTCGTGTATCTTGGTCACACATAACATCATGAGGAAGCTCCTCAAAGGCCATCCTACCTCAGAAGTCATGCGGAGGCTGGGACTTTGCAGCAGCCAGGCCTCTGGGCTGCAATAGTACTGCCTTGACTAGGCACAGCCTCCTTTCATCCATGTGTGCATCCATATCCCTGTCCCTGGCTCTGAGGTTCCTTCTATGGGAGTTCCTGCCCCGCTGGGCCATGTACCATTTCATAGCAGCACTTGAGGCTACAGTGGACCTTTCCAGCCCCAAGATTCATTAAGATTATAGAAATATGGTCAAACAGTTCTGGTTGGAGACTAAATTATCTGTTGACTTGGGTGTTTATCTCACTAATTTGTGGCTCACACAAGAAGTGTTGCCCCAGCAGTGTCTTGAAGCCTTCTGGAGTACTGTGAACATTTAGTGTGTGGAGACGTAGCTGCATTTGCTCTGGGGAAGACCATTCACTACTGCCTTGTCTTCTAGATCATCCATCCTCATGTTTTGGGTGTTGTTGCAGGTGGTCCATGGCACTCTCAGTGATGCTGCCCTTGATGCTGTGGCAACAAAGAAGGACCTTTTGGGAGCCAGTGGGCTCATGCTGCTGCTTCCGCCCAGAGTGAAGACTGAGGATGCAGCAGAGGAGGACATGTACTGGCTGTCAGCCTTGCTACAGCTCAAGCAGTTCCTGCAGGCCAAGCCCTTCCACCCATCGCTTCCACTGGTGGTTCTTATGCCCACTTCCAGAGAGGAAACCATCAGGAAGGAAGTGGAAGATGGTTTGTGAAGGAAGCCTTGTTTATGAACCTGCTGCAGGGTGGGTGGGATGAGTGCTGAGAGGTGTTGTGTGTGCACGAGAGGGCAGACATGTGACCTCTGTTTTTTTGTTGTTGTTTTTTTTGTTTTTTGTTTTTTTGTACCAAGGATTGAACGCGGGTCCTTAGGCTTGCGAGGCAGGCGGTGGAACCACTGAGCTAAATCCCAGCCTTGACCTCTGTCTGTTTACCTTACAGGTTTGATGCTGCAGGACTTGGTTTCAGCGAAATTGATTTCAGATTACACTGTTATTGAAATCCCTGATTCTATTAATGATTTACAAGGCACAAAAAAGGTAGTTTCATCACTTTTAAAGGTCCATCAAGGGGCTGGGGATATAACTCAGTGGTGATGCCGCCTGCCTCGCAATCACAAGGTCCCGAGTTTGATCCTCAGTACCCCCCAAAAAAAATTAGAATAAAGGTCCATCAAGATATTTTGGTTCTGCTATCTGCATTAAGCAGGAATCAAAGGATACAATTTGTCCATAGTTCTGTTGTCTGCAACAAATTCAATTTTTATGTACTTTAAAATTTTTGAAATGAAATTAAAATGAACATTTATGCCTTATATCTGAATATCAGATACACATTTTTTTAGGGTAATTGTCAGTGGAATATGTATGTGAACAAAGAGTATTAATGAAATTTCCTTTAAAAGGAAGTCTTTGTTGACAATCACATTTAGGAAAACTGGTACCAGGGATTAAAATGAAAGTAAGTGTAGGAAGAAAAAAATAGGATGTGATGGCATCCTGGTATGAAGTAAAGCCATTACCTCTAAGCATGTGAAGATATAGCTTCCATTTCTATGTTGTAAAGAGGAGGATGTGCCAGGATAGAAGCCATGGGCCTTTCCAGGGAGCCCTGCAGGTGCATCTCCCAGCACACCTCTAGAGGCAGAGAAAGTGAAATTCAACCACCAGGAAGCTGTGTGCTGCTTTTCCTACTGTGGCTGAGAACCTGGTGCTCTAGGGGCACCTGCTCTGGGCAGCCTTAGGAAGAGCACTAAAGCCCCTTTGGGAAAGTGCTTTTGAAAACAAGTGGAAATTATTTAACTATGTTTCTCTGTCTTTGCTTCTCAGGTTTCCTGGGCTGTTCAGTGGCTTGTCTCTCGCTGCCCCCATGCCCTTGACCTTTGTTGCCAGACCCTTACTCAGTACATCGAGGATGGAGTTGACCGAGAGTTTAGTGGCCGATTTTACCATGACAGAAGAGAGAGGCATCTGGGTGGCCTGGCCTCGCAGGAGCCCAGCACCATTGTTGAGCTCTTCAACAGTGTGCTGCAGTTCTTGGCCTCTGTGGTGTCGTCTGAGCAGCTGTGTGATCTGTCCTGGCCTGTGACTGAGTTTGCTGAAACTGGGGGCAATCAGCTGCTTCCTCACCTGCATTGGAACTCTCCAGAACACCTGGCTTGGCTGAGGCAGGCTGTGCTTGGGTTCCAGCTTCCACAGATGGACCTTCCACCCCCTGGGGGTATGTGCATGTGCTGAGGGAGGAGGGAGGGCTGGCTGGACCTTGACTTCTAGTTTCTTCCTTCTCTCTGTAGTGACAGTCTGGCAGGTAGCATGCTCCATTGTGAAGCCCAGTCTACGTTGAGCATGAGCCTGCCTGTAGCTGCCTTCGGTTGGAAGGAGATGGGGTTTAAGGAATGGGGCTGTTGGTCTCAGCCCCAGGCCAGTCTTGTCTACCCCAAAGGTCTAGATAACAGATAGGCTGGGGCAAAGAAAATGGGCCCATGCAGCTCCACCCCTGATCTGGTGGTCCTACTCCCTCAGTTCTGTGTTATACAGTATTCCTGTGAAGCCGGGCTGTGCCAGGGCCAGGCCTGCAGGATGTTGTGACACAGATTCTATAGGGCAACAGGTTGGCTTGAACCTACTACAGCAAGGGCTGCTCTTCCCATGGAAACACTGCTCTGAGGGCCGTGAACCATCTGCTGCTTACTTGACAGCACACATACTCCCTTCGGGCCTCAGACACTCTTCTGAATTGTGGGGTGTAGTCTTTGGTAGGTCTCACTGATGCTCATTACTGAAGGGACCTGAAGGGAAATGAATGATCTGGCACAAACCCTCAGCTAGGTGAGGGTCCCTGTGGGGAAGTGTCTTAGTTACTTTTCTTGCTACTGAGACAAAATATCCAACATACACAGGCTAAGGGAGGAAAGGTTTATTTCGCTCATAGTTTGTAGAGATTTCAATTCAGAATCAATTGGCTCCAAGGCAGGGTGGCACATGGCAGAAGGGCAATGGCTCATGGTGGACAAAGCAACAAGCAAGGGATCTTAACAGTGTCTTTCTGCCCGTTTGTCCAGATCAAGGGTGGGTAGCACTCACACCCTTAATCTTAGTGCCCTTGAACCTACCATTCCACCATGAATCAATTCCAGCGTTATACACTCTAGATCCAGCCCCATGTATGACCACATGAGGCTTTGCGGGGACATCTACACTCAGACCATAACAGGAAGCCAAGACAACCTATACTAGGCGCTCCTGACTTCTTGTTAGATACAATCCCTGGGCAGCCATAGGCCTGTGCTGTCATGGCTGTTGGGGTGGCCCTGGCTGTGGGCCCTGTCCAGGGTGGTGGTTTGTGCTCCTGGGCCTCAGAGTAAGCCATCCTTTCCCTCAGCATCTGTGGTTCTGTTGTGTGTGCATATGGAAGCAGACTTCCCAACCACATGGTTGCCCTCTCTGGAGGAAATATAGAGCACTAAGAACATCTCTGTTTACTTTCTTACCTGTACTTTAGTCAAACCTGTAACTAATAAGGTGCTTTCTTTTCAGCGCCCTGGCTCCCTATGTGCTCCATGGTTGTCCAGTATACCTCCCAGATCCCCAGCTCATGCCAGACACAGCCCATCTTACAGTCCCAGGTGGAGAACCTGCTCCACAGAACGTACTGCAGGTGGAAGAGCAAGAGCTCCTTCCTGGGCCAGGGGGCAGGGCCCTCAGTCACTGACATTCCATGGGATGACATCATTGCTTTGTGCATCAACCACAAGCTGAGGGACTGGACTCCTCCCAGGCTTCCTCTCACATCAGGTAGCTGGAGCTTGGTGCTGTGGGGCCAGGTCCTTCTGAGATTTTCCTGGTCCAGGTTTGGCAAAGAATGTTTACTAGATATTGTTTGTTTTCCCTTGGGTTTCCATCCACCTTCTTTTGGATTTCTCTCTAAAGTCAGTGACTTCTAGGTGACTTAGAAACATTGGGAAGAGCTAAGAAGTTTCCTTGAGGGCCTGGGCTGCCCTTGTTGACACAGGCTTCCTACGCCTACTCTGAGAGGGATCTGTGGCTGAGAGTCATTCCTGGCCCTTCCGGTGTGGGTATAAGCCTGTCTGGACCTTGAGTGACCCTTGAGCATGGAAGTCACATCAGTGAGAACGCTGTCCTTAAATTAGTGAGTTTGAGCAGATGTCAAGTGTTCAACTGTTGCTCTTGATATTTTTATCTGTTTTTGTTTTATTTTCTCAGGTGCACAGAGTGAAGATGGTCAGATACGTGTGTATTTTTTTAAAAAACACTTGAAGAAATATGATGTTCCTTTGTCATGGGAACGAGCCAGAGTGCAGACACAGAAGGAGTTACAACTGAATCCAGGATGGTAAGGTCTATGTTTAGTATGTATTTCTGTTGCTGTTTTAAACTGTATTGCTCCCATTCAAAAGGGAAGTTAACATTCAATAACACCCGATCCAGCCCTGCTGTGGGGTGACCCTGTGATCATTTCCTTGTCATCTCACAAACTATTCTAGGACAGACTTACAGGCTTCTTACTTCATTTATCAGATGGACCTGACCCTCAAAGTCAAATAGACAAGAAAGCTGGTATTGTATCTCACTTAGAAGAAAACAGTACCCAATGAAGTGTTTGCACACATAGTCTTAATTACCACATAAGTTTCATACTAGGATAAATAATTATTAACAGTGGAAATCTATTAGTGTAATTTGTTACTACAGTAGCAAAACATTTTGGTATCTTTGAAATACATTTCTTAAAATTTATATTCAATCTTGATAAAATTTATTGTTGTATTTGGGTAAAAAGTTCCTTTCCTTATTATTTGATTGTGAGAATTTTAAATTTTTTTATTAAAAAGAAAGTTCCTTAACTTGATAAGAGCTATTTACCTACTACCATACAATGACCAGAAAATGACCACCAAAACATGCTTCTTGTTTTTTTTGTTTTGTTTTGAGACAGGGTCTTACTTTGTAGTTCAGGCTGGCCTTGAACTCATTGTGTAGCCCAGGCTGACCTCAAACTCACAGTGATCCTCCTGCCTCAGACTCATGAGTGCTGGGGTTACTGTTGTGCGCCACCACACCTGGCAACATGCTTCTTGTTAAGACAATAGAAGGGCTGGGGATTTAGCTCAGCAGTTTGGTGGCCTGCCTTGCAAGCACAAGGACCCGAGTTCAATCCCTGATACCCCTCCAAAAAAAAAGACAATAGAAACAATGCTTAGATACCAACTTAGGATGTCCCCCATTTTTCTTTTCTTTTTTTTTTTTTTTTTTTTTTTTTTTTTTTTGGTACTGGGGATCAAACTTGGGACCTTAGGCTTGGGAGGCAGGTGGTGGCACCACTGAGCTAAAACCCTGGCTCAGGATGTCCCTTTTGTTGTGGAAGTCCTGACCACTGCAAAGACTTGAAAGAGAAGGGCACATATTAAAAGCAGAACATTTATGTCCACAATTATCAACAGTCTAGCTATAGGACTGTCCAAGAGTCAGCAAGGTGACCAAATAGGTGACCTATAACATATATATTCTTGAAATACAGAGGTACCTCAGGTCACAAATGTTTTGTGAACAGTTTGGCAAAATTTTGTTTTTGTTGCTGAATTCTGCATCTGATAACAAACCTCACCACAGCCATCTTTCCCACACAAATATGAATGTGGTTTTTTGTGAACTAAGGTACCACTGTAGTTCTATAACCCATAGGCATGAATGGGCAGGAGAGGCCTGAACCCCTTGTCCAGTGGAGTGCTCAGGACCCTGTGCACTAAAGAAACCTGGTAAATGAAGTACAGGCTAGCTTTGTCATTGGAGGATATGGTACTGTTAGGAGATCAGTTCTCAAATCATAAAGTCAGGGCATTTCTACTCAAGAAGTCAATAGAATTTTTCCTTGGTATTGATAAATTAATTCTAAAATTCATCAGGATAAGAAAATGTGTAGCAACTGCTGAGAAAGTTTTCAGTATGAATAGAGTAAGGAGGATCTACTCACTTGGCCTGATATCATAAACATATGCTACACAGTACCTAAAACCATGTGTTGATGCTGGAGTAGACAAATGGATCAGAATAGAAAGCCCTTGAAATAGACCCATATGTGATGAGTGTCATGTTGACAGTGAAATTAGTTGGGAAAGGGTAGACATTAGAATGGTAGGACTTCTCTCCCACTATTGTTACTCTTTTTTGGTACCAGGGATCAAACTCGGGCCCTGTGCTTACGAGACAGGTGGTGGAACTACTGAGTCAAATTCCCAGCCCTAGTATTATTATTATTATTATTACTATTACTGTTATCTTTACTTCCAGTATTCAAGAGCTAAATGTAAAGAACAAGTATGTTGGTAATATTAGTGAAAAACCACCAACCTGTTTTATAACATTGGAATGGGTAGCAAGACACGGAATAGAGAAGCTTGAGAGCCCAGCTGTCGCAGAATAGTGGAAGCTTCTCAGAGCAGTAGACGGTGTCTTCTTCTGCTGCTGTGTGTGAGGGTTACCATGCAGAGTAGGGCTGCCTGTCCTCTGCTGCAGGCAGGACTAACCCGAGCATGAGATTCCAGGAGGGTGTGGGTCTCAGGTGTGTGTGTTCCCAAGGTGAGTTTGTGTGTGGCTCTGTGCCTGTGCCTCACATGATGGTGTAGGGATCCTTTCTTCCTCTTTACTGACCAAAAGCATTTAAAAACATGTACTTACAGTTTGGGGATAAAGACTTTTCACCCTTCTGCAAGCAATTTTCCCACCCCATTGCTTCACTTGCATCACAAAGGGAAGAGAAATGCAGAGTGCTGCCAACTGGGGCGAAGTCTCAGTGCAGAGGATCTTGTGCAAGGAGCTTCTGCTGAGGAGCTCCTGGCAGAGTGTCTGTCCAGCAGCCTGCTGCAGGAGAAGGAGGACAACAAGAGGTGAGACTCTCCCTTTGAGTTCATGTGTGTCATTGAGGCCACTTTATGCAAAGAGAGGAAGACTGGCTGTTGCCTAGTTGAGTCAAGACAGCCAAGGTAAGCCGGGTGTGGTGGCGCATGCCTGTAATCCCAGCACTCGGGAGGCTGAGGCAGGAGGACTGCTGTGTGTTCAAGACTAGCCTAGGCTACATAAGGAGTTCTAGGTCAGTCTCAACTGAATAGTGAGACCCT
>NW_022900936.1:564126-573099 GCF_012274545.1 Fukomys damarensis
AAAAAAAAAAAAAAAAAGCCAACGTAGAAAAGGGCAGCTAGGTTAGCAAGGGTTATAATGACATGAGTTTGTTTTTAAAAAAGTAAGTCAAATGCTTGCAAAGAATAAGTTCTTGGAAGACAGGGCCCTAAGTGGTGTGTTTCTTTTTTATTATTTGAAGTTGATTTCATTGATTGCTTATTATTGAAAGTTAGCAAAAAAATAAAATTAAAAAAAAGAAAGCATCAGATTATTAGTGGGAAATAGGTGTGGCCACATCCACTCAGAAGATGGTGAGTACCGAAGAGTGGTGGGCTACTAACACTCTGCTCTTGGACAGACTGAGGCTTCTATGGATCATCCACACTAGTGTATGGGTGGGTAGGAGCTGGCTCTGACCTTTTTCTGCATTGCTTCCCTCCATCTCTTGCACCCTCCCTTGGTGGTCTTATTCACAGATTTACTCAGAAATAGAACTAGAAAGGACTTTACACAAATCATCCCACCACTTCTACTGTTCTACCCAGCCACGTCCAGCAGCCTTCTTACATCTATCCCATCCCCTCTGCCCCTCTTATTGCTGGGAAGGAACCATTTTTAGTGGTGGTGTACCTATGGCCTGAGTGTCAAAGTGGGCTGTTCATGATCATTGAAAGCTCTAGAAGGTTCTCCATCACTGATATAGCTCATTGCCTTTAATTTCATATTAAAAGGGAAGTCCCTGGTAAGTCAGCCTTCCCATTGGACTTGGATCCCATCTCCCACCCATTCAAGGGCACTTAGACAGTGGGTGTCCCATTCTTGTGTCATTGCCCTCCTCTGTAATAGGTTGTACCTATTAGTTTACAAACATAAAGACATGATAAGCATTTCCTCCTCTTGGCCCCATTTCCCTTTCTAGTTACCATCTCATATTTCTGACCCTTAACAATAAATCCCCTCAAAAATGCTTGTGGTAACTCAGATTCTCTGACTCCACATCCTGTACATGGCTGAATGTTTCTCTGAACCCCGATCCCTGGAGTAATCCATCCTTATGGTCCTTACTCTTTGCTACTTGGATGCCACTGGTCTCTTCCCAGGACCTCCCTGTCAGCCCTCAATTGCCCTGCAGGCTCACTCTTTGAACCTCATCTCTGTATCATGTACATCTGCTTCTGCATGATTTCATCCATTTTTATGGATATTTATTTATTTATTTATTTTTGGTACCGGGAATCAAACTCGGGTCCTTGCACTTGCAAGGCAGGCAGCGGAACCACTGAGCTAAATACCCGGTCCTGGATTTTAAAATAATAGCAATATTCTGACAACTGCAAATTTACATCTCAAATCCTGAGTTCTCTGAACTCTGGACTTGAATGTACTACTGCTTCTGAAATCATTAGACATCTACTGGGTGACCAGTAGCCCTTGCAAAGTTCATTCAAAGTCATAACCATATGTATCCCATGTCCAGTTCCCAATTTCCTTCCAGTCTCTCCTTCGATGACCTTCTCTGTTGGTGACAACTTTATCTTTCCAACACCCAGGCCTGATGGCTTGGAATCATCTATACACTCCCTGACCATTCAGAAATCCTTTTGGCTGTACTAAAAATATACTCTGAATCAGACCATTTGTTAGGACATCCATGACTATCCCCTGGCCTGGGCCACTGTCACTTTCCTTGGGGACTGTTGCAAGTTTGCTGTAGTCTGGTTTTAGTTGAGCAGTGGGTTCAATATAATGGGTCATGTTACTCCTTACTCATAGACTATCAGTGGCTTCTTCTCTTTCACTTGGAAGTAAAGGCAAATTCTTTGTAAGGTGGCCCAGTCTTTTCTTCTCTGACCTTTTGAGTTTGTTGTTCCTCTTGCCTAAGACTCTCCAGCCACTTCTCCCTCTCCAAGGTTGACCTCTTGTACGCTCCAGATCTCTGCTCAAACATCTGCTTTAGGCCTTCCTTTTGTGCCTCCACTTTCCCTGTTTTAATGGCTCTGCTTTCTCACTTTCAGACTGTTTCTCTTATTATATGTTCCTTGTCTGTCTCCCCTTACTAAAGTATAAGCTGCTTGGGATGTTGTTTCAGTGGTCTATCCTTGGTACTTAGAATGGTGCCTCATTATTAGGTGGGCACTTGATAAATGTGTGTTAGAAAAATGAATTTGTTACGATTTCTAAAAACAGGTTTACCTAGACTTAATATAATTGAAGTGATTTTGGATGAGTTTTTTCTCTTTCTTTTTGTGGTGCTGAGGATTGAACCTAGTGCTTCTTGCATGCTAGGCACATGATAGCTCTCTCTCTCTCTCTCTCTCTCTCTCTCTCCCTCTCTCTCTCTCTCTCTCTCTCTCTTCCCTCTCTCTCTCTCTCTCTCTCTCTCTACTGCAGTCTGGTCTTAGCTATACCCATTTGGATAATTCATCAAGAGATAAGAATTAAGAAGACATAAAACCAAAGTAAGTCAGAAAAAGAAGATAAGCCAAGTGAGAGAATTACAGTATGAGTAACATGTGGAACAAGTGAGAGAATTATAAGTAATATTAAGTAACATACAGAAGCAGTTTTTGAATTAATGCCATCTTTCTCATTAAATATAAATTGGACTCCCAGCACTTAGGAGGCCAAGGCAGGAGGATTGCTGTGAGTTTGAAACCAGCCTGGGCTACATAGTGAGTTCCAGGTCAGTCGAGAATTACAGTATGAGTAACATGTGGAACAAGTGAGAGAATTATAAGTAATATTAAGTAACATACAGAAGCAGTTTTTGAATTAATGCCATCTTTCTCATTAAATATAAATTGGACTCCCAGCACTTAGGAGGCCAAGGCAGGAGGATTGCTGTGAGTTTGAAACCAGCCTGGGCTACATAGTGAGTTCCAGGTCAGTCTCAACACCACCATTTTTAGTTGATGTTATAACTTTAGTTCTGTCCTTAGTAAAAGCAAGGGCATTTAAAAAGTTAAAAGTATATATAGAAAGGAAATGAATAATAGTTAACATTTTGCTACTTATTGCTCAAATATTTCTGAATTCCATGATCACATATTTTCAGATTTGAAGATCAACTTCAGCAGTGGCTGTCTCAAGACTCGGGAGCACTTAGAGATTCAACTTCCCTTCCCCTCTACCTTCCTCAGACACTACTTTCTCTTCCTCAGACTATTGAATCTGTAGTGAAAACATCGATAGCCAGTAGCCCACAGGTAAGAAGAGAGTACATTTGGTACTCACATTAAAATTAAAACCTCACTGTGGAACTGGGGAACAAAGTAATGTTTTCAGTTCATCATAATAACAAATACAGTGTTAGCTTAAAAGAGACCCTTTCTCAAATGCCACATGTCAGTGTTAGAGTGACCCAATTAATTCTCTCTGTGCATGTGACATTAAAGAAGGATGGAACTGAAACATGCTTAAGAACAGAATAAAACCTGTAGCCTTTTGCTGAGATGTAGTAAGGGCATGAATGAGAATAACAAAGGCCAACATCAGCAGCTTCTGTTTGAGGAAAACATACTGTCCAAACCTGGCTATCACCCAGACTTATTCTGGGATTAACTTTCTCTAAGAAAATTAATGAATGATGGGGGTAAGTTCACAGAAGTCAGCAGCCTCACCCTATGATGTTTAGCTGGTCAAAGGCAAAGTTACTTTTCAAAACCAAATCTTAACTAGTTTGAAAGCCCAACGTCTTTCAGTCTCACTGTCATTCCCTCAGTGGTTAAAGAAATAGAGTTTAACTACAGGTACATGCTGCTAAACATGTGAACATTGTTTTCCTAGAGTGGATTTAGGAAGTCCTCAGTAAGGGTGGAATGTAAGTTAAGATGACATACTGCTTCCATTTATTACTTTAGCAAATGTGTACTTTAAAAATATACATACCCTTTGACATATTCTGAAGAAATTGTCAAGATATTTACAAAAATTAATGTATAAAATGTTGACTGTAACATTGATTATACTGCATAAAAGTGGAATGAAAGTGAATGTTTATGCAGTTACAGTACATTGAAATAAATGTGCTCTCATAGACTTTGTAAAATATCTTATAAAAATAAATGACATTGGCGCTGGGAATTTAGCTCAGTAGTTCTATTGCCTGCCTTGCAAGCACAAGGTCCTGAGTTCAATCCCCAGTACCCCCCCAAAAAAAACCAACCAAACAAACAAAAGAATGACACTGGTAGTCCGTGTAGAATACAAAGAAAAACAATTAATGTATAGATAGTACTTGTCCTGTGTATGTACTAGAAGAGACTGGAAGGCTGTGTTGGATGCTAAGGGGTATTTGTTGAGCCCAGCAGTCCCCAGATGATTATAATATGTACCAGAACTAGGCCATTCACAGAGAAAAGGTCTTGGTATATTGATATCTCAAAGCTATTTTTGTTTTTTAAATTCAAATAGAATGAAAGAACAAGGGAACAACTGCAGCTGTCAGAAGCAACAGATACATCTCTGACAGAACGGTTAAAGTATCTAGAACGGCTGATCCAGAGTTTAAGAGAAGATGAAGTTGCATCTGAGCTCCATCTCTCTGCACTGTTGGACATGGTGGATATTTAAATAGCCTTACCTGAGGGGAGGCTTATCTGCAGAAGAATTTCTTTTACTCAAAATTATGTTATTCTCAGAAGCTTGATGCACTGTTAGAAATGTAGTTATTAATCATGCTGGTAAACCATTTGAATCTCTAATGAGATCCCGTACTGTCTTCAGAATGAAAAGCTGTTTCCCATTGTGACATCTTTGATATTCTTATCTGTTTCATGATCTCTTCAGGCTGTCATTCTTGTATCATTCAGCACAAGCTCTGAGGGAGTTTGTAGCTTATATTTCCATGTGTAATGTGATTAATTCTCTCAGCTGTCTGTATCTGATGTGCCTATTTCATTGAGAGGCCCTGCCTGCCAGGCCCATCCAACTCACATTAAGCCAGTAGATACACACACACACACACACACACACACACGCAGAGCTATCTTAACAATGTGCATTGACATGTATTCATGGATTGGAAGCAGGTAAAAAGTGAAAGAGTGTACCTTAGGATGTGATGAAAGACCAGAGGCACCGTTTGTTGTGTGGCCCAGTGAGAGGCCAGTAAGGTCAAACCATATTCTGAGTGCTTTGAAAACTAGTTGTTGGAGGACATTAGGTAGAAAAGTGACATAGTGATATTTTTTCTTAAAAATGGCAGGTAGCAGACCACATGAGGCAGTAATCTTGAAAGGGGAGTGTTGCAGCCATCTAAGTCGAAGAAGAGTGTAAACCTGAATTTGTTATCAGTTGGTATGGAGAGGAGATGAATTTGAGCCATATACAGAACAATATAAGTAGACTTTGGTAATGTTGAGTATGATCATTGATCCTCAATTAGCAGCATCTGATTACAGTCCTACACCCTCCAAATTCTCCAAGACTATTTCACGTCTTCTAGTTCTCTTCAAACCTCCATTATTAGATAATGGCCTCTCTGCCTATTTTATTGAGACAGAAGCCCTAAGAAGAGGACTTCTTCATCCCATCACCACCACCAAATCCACCAGCCAGTCCCTTTTTCCCTAAAACACTGCCCTTCTAGGAATTTCTCTAGTAATTCATTTCATATTTATTAATAAGGACTTAATGTGTTTCTTTCTTTTTCTTGTCTTTCTTTTTTTGGAGACAGTGTCAAGCTGGCCTCCAACTTATGGCAGTTCTGCCTCAGCCTCCTCAGTGCTGGGATTATAAGCATGCACCAACAGGTGTGGCTCTTACTTGCACTCTTGTTCATATTCACATGTGTATGTGTGCACACATGCATGCACATGTGCTAGCTAGAGATTGAACCCATGGCTTTCTTACTAAGCTACATACATCCCTAGCCCTTTGTTATTTTTTTGAGATGGGGTCTTACCAAGTCACTAAATTGGGTAAGCTGGGCTTGAACTTTTGATCCTCCTAGGATCCCCTCCTGGGATTACAGGCATATGATATCACATTCGGCTTTAATACCATTTCTTGATCTTGATTTTAGACCTTGATTTTTCTACAAGTGAGGGGTTAGGTCTCACAAATCTTCCTACAAAATTTATCATCCCCACATATATACCGTATATTATGTTAATTTAATATGTTGGTTGCAATCCTGTATGCTTGTTATGTTTACCATTGGCTGTTGAGTCCTGTATTAGTTTTTACTTCTTTTAGGTACAATTTTTAACTTTTCTTAGAGTTAATAATTGTCATTTCTTAAAATCTGCGTGGTTTTGTGTTCCTGTCACTACTTCCTAAAACTCAGCCCTAACCATAAATCTTTCTACATAGTCATGCCCACATAAGATAAAGTGCTCAGCTCAAGCTCTGTTTTCTGGCCACAGCTTGGACATTTGGATACTGCATCATATCTTCCCTGGTTTGCTTTCTTATTTTGATGGAGCTCATGGTCATGCTTATGCTTCAATATCTAAAATGTTTGTATTTGTACCCTTACGTTTGATTAATCATTTGAATAGAAACAGCATTTTAGATTGGAAATCATTTGCTTGTGTTTTTGTTTGCTTGTTTCTTAAAAATTTTAAGATCAATTTCTGTTCTCAGATCTCTCAACCGCATACAGCATACCCATATGCTGACCTCACCTCCTTTCCAATTTAATGTGCTGGGCATTTAGTAGTGCTTTTCTTTTCTTCTAATAACCTGTCCTATGGCTCAGGCTGGTGACGGGACTTTGAGAAACATATTGGAAGCTCTGCTGGGCAGTTTGGTAGCTCTTAGGTTTCTCTGCTTTTCTACTAGGTTTTGTTATTTTTTTTGGACGAGGGATCAAACTCGGGGCCTTGCTCTTGCAAGGCAGGCAGCAGAACCACAGCCAAATCCCTGGCCTCTACTAGATCTTAGCTGCCAGCTTTTGTCAGTCTTGTAGGCAGGCTAGTGCTTCAAAGGAATCCTCTCACAACTACTTCAAGCTATCTGGCTGAGGGAAAAGCAGGACTGGATTTCCACACAAGTATAGATGTTACCTCATTGCCTCTGGTTTCAGTGGTTTCAACTATGCTTCAAGCCCAAGTTCTCACTCCATGTTCTTTTTTTCTTTTTGTTGAGTTTATTGGTACATTCTAGGTATACAGTACAGTTACATTGATTACTGGGATCTTGTACCTTTACAGGACAGGTCTTGGTTCTCATTGTTTTCCTTGTCCCTGCCCTCCCTTCACCCCCTCCTCCCCTCCTCCTACAAACACTTTATTTCCATTTTCTCATATTTTTTTTCTTTTCCTTTATTCCCTTTCCCCTACCCTTCCCACTTTCCCTACACCTTTAGCCCTTTTCTTCCTATTTCACCTTGTTAATTATCCCATTAGGATCTTGTGTACTATTATAGCTTTTCACACCAGAGAAACTATTCGGTATTTACACATGTGACTTACTTATTTCACTTAGGAGTATATCCTCAAAATGTATCCATTTTCCTATGAATGACTCTAATTTCTCATTCTTATGGCTGGGTAGTATTCCATTTTATAGAAAAACCACATCTTTTATATAAAAGCAGTTTCCAACTGATGGGCAAATGGGCTGTTTCCATGTTTTAGCTATTACAAACTGTGCTGCTATAAGCATAGGTGCACATATGTCACTGTGATATGATTCTTTTAATTCTTTTGGAAAGATACCCAGCAGAGCTATGGCTGGGTCAAATGGAAACTCTAGTCCCAGCTCTTTGAGGTATCACTCCATGTTTTTTAGTTTACCTCCTGTCTGACTACTAATCCTGTAAATTAGAAAAGTATGGGGCTCTAAGGCACATTCTAGAACTTGATTTCCTAGGTGATCTTTTTTTCAATCATGACTTCAAATACCACTTGAAAAACATGATTCCTAAATTTCTCTCTGTAGCCCTGTCCTCTGTTCTGAATGCCATTCTGCTGAACATTTCTACTTCAGTGTCCAATGAACATCACTGTTAAAACATGGTTCCATAAATGACACCACTGTATACCTACCTGTTCAGGCCAAAACTCTCAAAGCTTCTGTATTGTGACTTGGTAGGGTATAAGGTGAGAGAATTTTTTTTCCCCGATTGTCTAGGAATTTATTACTGAAGTCTCATCGGATTTACGTTTTTCTAAATATATTGAGAACTATTTTACTCAGTTCTATTATTTTACCAGTCCAGTAAAGTATCAACCTGAGCCCCTCCCAGTTGAAACGTCACCCCCATCTAGCTCCTCCCCCATGTAGCTCTGCCAGACTCAGTATCTGAGATGAAGGAGCCCCTTATTCCCACTCTTTACCTTTCTACTCAGAGGGGCTTCACCTTGTTTCCAGAAGAATGGAGTGACTTACTCCATTAGTCAATTTGGAGGAACAGACATGGTCTCGGGTGCTCGGGCTCCTCTGCCTGCCTTTCCAGTGGTCTCCACATGGGCACTCAGCTGGCCCAGAGGCTGGGAGACGTTTCTCGGTTTTAGGTATGAAAAATTTACCAGACCTTTAAGCTTGTCCTCCCAACCGTTTATTTGTGGCAGTTATTTCCATCTTCTCCCATTTTACTGCTGTCTTTCTTCACTCTCTCCGAGCTGTGACAGGAGAGTCCACGCCTGACACCGTGGCGGAGGCGTGTAACTTGCCCTGCGTCACTCCTGTAGCGCAGGCCCGAGAGCGCAGCGAGGCAGAACTCAGGGCTGGGTGCTGAGCGCTACCTGGAGAGAGCAGGTGGGATGGGGACCCGGGCTCGGCCTGGACCCCGCCGCCCGCGGCGTACCCCGCCCTACTCCCCTCCAGGCCGCGACAGACTCTCTGGACTCCGGCCCCGCTACACCAAGGTTCTGCCCCCGACTCCGCCCCTGGGCCGTCCTCGCCGCGTGGAGTGTCGAGCGCTGGACCACTGCCGTAGCGGGGCGCGCCCTGGGATTCCCTAGAGGCGCTCTGATTGGCCGCGAGAGCGTCGGCCCATTGGGTTGGGCGCGTCCGTCGAGGTGCGCGCCTGCGCAGTTTGAGGAGCGGCTCTTCAAGTCGTCG
>NW_022900936.1:573381-651443 GCF_012274545.1 Fukomys damarensis
CCGAGGGCGAGGCGCCGGCGCGCACGCAGAGTGGCCTGGAGGCACACAAGCTGGGGCTGGACACGGTGAGAGGCGCTGGCGGCGCGCGGGACCCTGTCGGGGAGCTGGACCGAGGGCCCATTCGCGTTACTTTGCGTCACGTCACGTCACGTCAGGGTCTGTCCTCGTTTTGTTTGGGACGCTTTATTTTGATAGCAGCTTAGATTGACAGAAGAGTTGGGGAGATAGTTGTAACTGTTTTTATTCGCAAAAAGAACTTGTTTGACATCATGTTCTGGTTGTGTGCACCCGTAAAGCCCAGTTAGTCACAGACTAGGAGTAAATGAGAACTCCCCCAAGCTCTGGCCACCAGGCCCTGCCCAGCGCCCCCAGTGCCAGCCTGGGTGGACATCATTGCCCTACCCCACACCCTGGATGCTAGGCTTGTTTAAGGCATTGTGGGGAAGCTGTGAAGAAGTTTGCAGATACAAACTGGAAAGTAAAACCACACAACTGTCTTTTTTCTTTGCTGAGATGTAATATTGTCTTCAAATATTTTCAGCTGAAACTCTTAGGTTCGCTAGTTGGATTTGGGCTGTGGGTGAGGAGGGCTCTTCTGGCCCTACAGCAGGTAACCTCAGGTCTCATCTTTTTTTCTCCCTTTGTAGAAAAGTTACTTTAAAGACTTGCCCAAAGCTCACACCGCCTGTGAAGGGGCTCTGAATGGTATAACGTTTTATGTGGGGCTGCAGGCTGAAGACGGGCACTGGACGGGTGATTATGGAGGCCCACTGTTCCTCCTCCCAGGTAGGAATACGCTGCCATAGCCTGAGAGCAAGTTTACCCTGGATCATCCCTAAGGCCCTGGCCTGGCTGGTTTAAGCCAGTGGTGGCAAACCTATGACAAGTGTGCTGCAGTGAGCTCTTTATCCCTGAAAGCTCTAAAAGACTACCCATCACTGGTCTAGGCTGTTGGTGAAGCAGGTGTAAACCCAGAAGCACATGGGAAAAGAGCTAGGGATGGTTGCCCTGAGCAACCTGATGTTGGTGCCAGCAGGAGGGAAGGCACAGCTGGCTCAGTGTAGGGTGGCAGTCCCATTGCAGATTGGGAAGAGCACTCTACATGGAAGACCCAGCCTATGTGGGGGCACTGTTAGTGGGCTGGGTGGGGTGCTGGTGTTAGAGGGAGCCTGGATAGTGAACTGATTTGGCTGGACAAGATAGTTTGCATCCTCTACAGAAACACTCTTAATATGGGAAGCTCCTCCTAGAATTTGTGCAGCGGGCCCCTTTTCCCCACTGATGATGTAAATGCATTGTTCCAGTGCCTTGAATTCTGTGCAAAATACTGTATGGGTTTGTTTCTGTGGTAATTCTGCCCTGGGACCCAGTGATGATGGAACCTCCACATGGGGACTCAGGGTAAAGGGAGTCTCAGAGCACCATAGCATGTTCAAGAAGACTAGGCTAGGAAAGAGGTTTCTTTGTGAACAGTGTTGTTTCCCCCCACATTTGCAAAGGTTGTGAGCTTCTAAACAGTTTACAAAACAGAAAATACATATAAGCACTAAATACTATACCTCATTCAGAATGACCATTTAGTGTTGGTTTTTTTTTTTTTTTCCTCAGCAATTATTTCAGCCAGACGTAGTTTCCCCACATAGCCCACTGATCTTGAGTTCTAACTCCTTGAGGGGCTGGGTATTTAGCTCACTGGTGCCACCACCTGCCTTATAAGCTCAAGGTCCTGAGTTCAATCTCTAGTATCAAAAGCAAACAAACTAACTTAACTCCTCTTGGGCTTTTAGGGCACCCATGGGAGGCTTCCTCAGGGCCCTGTGTACCGTTTGGTGTCTCTCTGACCCAGATCTTGCTATGGAAGTCAGGCATGGCCCAGTGGACTCTATGGGCCCAGTGCTGGGAGTGTCATGTGTGTTGCTGCTAGCATTCTCTTGAACTGTGTCCCTAAAGTCCCTGATCCAGCCCAAGAGAAATGGCCTTCCTGAGCTCCACTCCATGGGAAGGAGACCCATGGCAACAGTTCCCTGTTTGGGTGGGGTCCTCAAGAAGAAAGGGGTCTGGGTTTAGTAATATTGAGCCCAGTGAAGATCATCCTTCCTGCCACACAGGCCTCCTGATCACGTGCCATGTAGCACGCATCCCTCTGCCAGCTGGATACAGAGAGGAGATGGTACGGTACCTGCGGTCAGTGCAGCTCCCTGATGGCGGCTGGGGCCTGTGAGTGTGTCCAACTGCATACATGTACATATGTTTGCATGCATGTGTCTTCATGTTGGCTCAGGTTTCCAGAAAGCTGTTGAGAGGTGGGGTGACTGAAGCTGTGGAGTTGGGGTGATGTGAGGGAGAACTTGGTAAGAGGGGAATGGGCTGACAGTTAACGTGCAGGCTAGACTTCACTTAATATCTGGCGTTGTAAATGGGTTTCATGTTTAGTTAGGGGTCTTTTGATACCAACAGGCAATGTGAAAGCCATCAGTGTTTTGTCACTGTGGCAGAAAAATTCTGCCTTCAGTCTGATGGCAGGGTGCCCAGCAGCTTCTGTCTCAGTGTGCTTTCCTGGTGTGGGGCATACTCTGGGAGCTGGAACCCTGCACACAGTGAACTGCCCTGGGACAGACTCAGGTGTGGGAAGTAGGCAGAAGGGTGGGGCAGGTAGCCCAGGAAATTTTGGAGTAGCTCAAATGTCATGAGGTGAGCAAGCTTCTCATAGTGATTCCTGTGCTGTCATGCCATGTCAGAGGTCTTTTAGGTTTTTTTCATTTTTAGGCAAATTTCACTGCCAGCATTTCTTTATTTTTATTGTTTAAAATGATAGTAATTTTGGGGGGGTGCTGGAAATTGAATCTAGATCCTTTACACTGAGCTATAATACAAAGCCCTTTTTATTTTGAAATAGGGTCTTGCTGAAATTGCTCACGCAAGGCTCAAACTTGCAGTTCTCCACTTTAGCTTGTAAGAATGCTGGGACTACAGGATGCACCATGCCTGGCTTTTATTTCTTTTTCTTTTTTTTGGTACCGGGATCGAACTCAGGACCCTGAGCTTGCAAGGCAGGTGGCGTAACCGCTGTGCTAAATCCCCAGCCCCTGGCTTTTATTTCTTAGAAGGAAGACAGAGATCATTTTCCCACCAGTTTGATGTTCCCATAGGCACATTGAGGACAAATCCACAGTGTTTGGTACTGCACTCAACTATGTGGCTCTTAGGATCCTAGGAATTGGGCCTGATGATCCTGACCTGGTACGCGCCCGGAACATCCTTCACAAAAAAGGTAGAAAAATAATTTATGTTACAGCAGTGTTATTGGGTTTTGCAAATGAGAGTCAGAAAGATGTACTTCCAGTGGAGACGCTGGGCAAAATATATGAACAAAGAGTTTGTCAAAGTAAAAATATACAGAAATTGTTAATTGCTTAATTTCTTAAAAAGCAAATCAAAAAGAATGGATAATTCTTTTTGTCTCATGAATTGCAAAACTTAAAAGCCTTTTCCCACCTCAGGGCTCCCATGTCCTTTCATCCCACTTTCTACTCCCCACCCTACAGTTTTGCAAACTCTTACTTGTTCTTTACCTTGCATCTCAAATGTCACTTCTTTGGAATTTCTTCATGAAGTGTGTCCTGAACACATTTTCATGAAATCTTGCATTCTTTTTATGTTTGTCACTGTTTTAATTAATTCACCATCAGCACGCTGAGTTCCCAGGGTGTGGTGTCCTGCAGGATTACTGGCTCCTGTATAGTGGAGGAACGTGTTGGGCCACACTTTGCCTAGTAGCTCCCCAGGTCTTTTTTGACTTTCACACACCTGGGTTGGGGCCAGAGCTTTCTTCATAAAATGTGTCCCAACTCAATGTTGCCATGCACTGTGCCTGACACCAGCTGCTGTGGGAGGCTCTGGACATGAGCCAAGAATGTCAGATCTGCTCTGGCCTCTGGCCTGTTAATCACCTGTGCTGGACTGTCTCTCAGGTGGGAAAGCAAAGACAGCTTAGGCTTGGTCTGAGAGGGCGATCCTGGCACGTCTTCGCATTCTCTCTTCATCATCTCCAGGCATGGGTGGCCATGGATCACTTCATGCATCTGGGCCCCTATGTCTCCTGAGCATGAGTTTTCCTGCACATTCCCAGTTATCTGCCTTGTGCTCTTCCCTGGAGACAAGACCTGCAAACAGCTCTCTGGGGGCCGGACACACACACTCCTGGGAAAGCTGCTGGTTCCACTCACCTTTTTAGTGTTTTGGGCCACTTTGGAACCCACTTCTCAGTTGGGGTCACAGGACCTTCAGCAGGCTGCTCCCAGCTCATGAAAAAAGTGTCTCACATGACCCTTTAGTTCAGTCTTCGTGGGTAGAACAGGCTGGTTCTGCTCACAGGAGGCAGATGACATGGGCCTGTTTTCTTCCTAGGTGGTGCTGTGGCCATCCCCTCCTGGGGTAAGTTCTGGCTGGCCATCATGAATGTTTACAGCTGGGAAGGCCTCAACACCCTGATTCCTGAGATGTGGTATGCTTGTCCCTGCCAATCAAACTGCCTGCCTTGGTAGATGCGTGGGCTGGGTGGGGTGGGTCAGGCCCCAGCAGAGAGGCCCTTTCCCCCATTAAAGCATACAGATGTACAGAATCAGGGTTCTCTGTTGGGCAGGAGGGAGGGGAGGGTCCCTGAGTCTGGCCATAGGATCCAGTTGTATGTAGTGTATGGGGCGATGTGAGGTGATAGTAGAACCCATTGTGTGGCATAGAGGGAAGCGCAGGCTGTTACTTTTTCTTTTTCTTTCTTTTTTTTTTTTGGTACTGGGGATCAAACACAGGACCTTGTGCGTACGAGGCAGGTGGCAGTACCACTGAGCTAAATCTCCAGCAAAGGCTTTGTGAGGTAGACAGTAGCTCATACTTGGTAATTATAGAAAATCTTGAGCATGTATGTAAGCAGAGTAAAGAGGCACACTTCTGCCCAGCCTTGGTCAGCAGGTGACAGTTGCATCTGTCCTTCCCTTTGCCTGCTTTAGAGTGAATATTTAGCAAGTCCTGGACATCACTTCATCCATGAATGTTGCTGTGTGCATCTTTAGGTTTGGTTTAATGGAACCATACTCATTCCTTCTTTTTTTTGGTATCAGGGATCAAACTCAGGACCTTGTGCTTGTGAGGCAGATACAGTGCCACTGAACTAAATCTTTGGCCCTTTTTTCTGGTTTTTTGAGATGGAGTCTTGCTTTATAATTCAGGCTGGTTTTGAACTCACTATGTAGCCCAGGCTGGCCTTGAACTCATGGCGCTTCTCCTGCCTCAGCCTACCAAATACTGGGACTATAGGCATGTGCCACAACACCATTCCTTAGAATTTCATATCTATGCCAATATCTGTTGATGTTTCATAAACGATAGGTGAAAGTCATGGGTCATTCCCCAGAAAACACTTATATGCGTTTATTTATCCCAGTGTTACAAAGTGTGATCAGAATATACAAAAATGTACAGTGAATGTTTACATTTTAAAAATTTATTATAGTAAAAGATACATTACCGTTAATCCCCCTTAGAGTACGCTGCCTGGCTTCAAACACTTTTCACATCATTTTTGCTACTTTCTGAGCAGTTCTCGATGTCCTTTTTCTTGATGTTTTTACAATGTGTAACCGAAAATATGATGAATGCCATTGCCTGCTACATATGATCCAACAGAAAGGCTCATGAAAATTTCATGATGTGTCTTCATCAGATCTGCTGTAGTGTGACTTCTAGCTTGTGCCCAAAGTCAAAATGACCATGAAAGGTAACGTTTTTGAGTCATTTCGGAACATCAAGCAGTAACAAAAGTACAACTAAAGATCTCATGAAAGAAAACTGTAGAACTGCTTTAGAAAATGGCAAGAACAATGGGATAAGTGTTTTCAAAGTGAGTATTTTGAGAGACATTAGTAACAATGTGTCTTACAATTTTGAAAAACTTAAGTGTTCACCATATGTTATGATCGTACCTCACATACATATTGGGAATTGGGACCGCAGAACTTCAGAGCCCAGACATAGCTCCTGCCGTTTCCCTGAAGTACTATAGAAACAGGTTTTAGAGCCCTGTGGTAGGTGACTTTGGTGGAGGAAGGCAGGAAGTGATGGGGCTACTAAAGGAGGACAGCAGAGTCCTGAAACAAGAACCAAGGGCTTAGCTCCGCAGCCAGGTCGGGTGGTGACAAGTGGGAAGGCTGGCAGGTGCTGAGTAAGGGGTAGAGGTTGTGGACAGTGCTGCCCATGTGTGGTACAGGTGGAATGCGGTTACCTACTGGGAAGATGCCCTGGACCATGTTGGCATCCAGAGGTCCACGACCGGGAACCTGCTAGGCTAGACCTGCTGTGGGAAGAACAGGCTGAGGAACATCTCAGAAGGGTGGTCATTATAGTAGCCAGGATGGAGGGGTGGGTGCTGGAGGCTGGGGTTGCGGGTGTGACTGGTCTGTGTTCCTGTGTGGTGGGAGGGGATATCAGCTCCTTGGGAGGTGAACATGCAGGCTTCACTACACCCATAGGAACGTGTTCACACTTAGGACATATGGCTGCAAGACTGTCAATGGGGCAGGCTGTGTCCTGGGTGCTTTCCCTGACATGTGCTGTCCTCCAGGCTGTTTCCTGCCTGGATGCCTGCACACCCCTCCACTTTCTGGTGCCACTGCCGGCAGGTCTACCTGCCCATGAGCTACTGCTATGCCGCCCGGCTAAGTGCCTCTGAGGACCCACTGGTTCTGAGCCTCCGCCAGGTGAGCCCTCTGACCCTGAGGGTCCTTGTCACAGAAGACACATGAGGCTCGGGAAGACAGGTGGCCCATAATCTCTGGGGCTGGGGTCCACACACTGAGGGCCCTGTGGAGCCTCCACTTTCCTCTCCTGTAAACAGAAATAAATAAACTCTGGCCAGAGGGACCTGTGCTTTGGGATAGGCAACTGCTATTGCCCAGTGTCCTGGGGCCATGGAGTGTTTGTAGGCTTCAGGATATGGACACTCAGCCCCTGAGCAGTCCTGACCCATGGGTATAGTTGTGTCCTTTAAAAATGGCCCTGTGATGCGGTGGATTACAGGATGGGTGTTGGGCTTGCCCTTGGGAAGGCAGAGAGGGTAGGTGTCCAACTACTCAAGAGTGGCCCTGACACTGCTGAGCTATCCGGGCCTCACCCTGCAGTGGTTATTTGGTAAGTGGTCCCCAACCTGTGGGAGAGGGTGTGACCGAGCACTCCAGGGCTGGCAGTTGGAGGCCACTTTTGGCTAGAGCCAGGCTGGCTTGTATTGGGGGCCGTATCTGATGTGCCGCAGTGGTTCAGGTGCTACCTCCTCTCCAGGAACTCTACGTGGAGGACTATGCCAGCATTGACTGGCCAGCACAGAGGAACAACGTATCTCCTGATGATCTGTACACACCACACAGCTGGCTGCTGCGCACAGTGTATGGTGGGTGCCCCCTATGGCAGTGGACCTGGGCAGCTAGGGTCAGGAAGTCGCTCATTTATGCACTCATTAGTTCACTCGTGCTGTTCATGGCGATGAATAACCTCTTCTGCTGGGCCCTGCCCTGGGCGACTGAGGACCATCTGGGCTGGATTTCTTCATGCGGAGGCCCTCTAAGCACCACTTTGGCAGGGCAGAGGAGGGGGCACAGGCAAGGGTGGAGTGATAGAAGTAAGAGCCAGGGAGGGAGAGGCCCAGACCCTGCTCCTTTGTAGAGGGTCCTGGGTGCCCTTGCATAGGAATGGCAGGTTGGGGCCAGGGTGTCTCCCTGTGTCTGGTGCCCGCTGACACTGCTACCCTGCAGTGCTCCTCAACCTGTATGAGCGCTTCCACAGCACTCGCCTAAGGCGCTGGGCCATCCAGATGCTGTATGAGCACATCACTGCCGATGACCGCTTCACCAAGAGCATCAGCGTTGGCCCGGTCAGTGCCCTGCCCCTTGTGGCCCCTGCCTCCATATAGCCCCTGGGGGAAGGGAGGCTCTAGTCAGAGCTCAGAAGCCCTTGAGTCCTGTCTCTGGAGCCTCATGCACCTCCGTTTTGGAGGAGGCCTGTTTGCAGGACTCCTGTCCTCATCCCCTGTGCTCACTGAGGCTGCCTGGCTTCAGCTGTACTTTGCCCTCCCATCCCCATCACCTGACTCTTGTCTGGATAGTTGCTCCTTAAAGCCACCTGAGCATTCTGGCCACCTGGGGGTGTGGTTTCCTCCCCTGACTTCCTCCTAGTCTCCATCACAGTAGACCCTCTGCCCTCTTAAAGAACTTAAAGGTGCCCAGGGTGGGGGTGGCAGGGTTTTTGTGTTTTATTACTGGTCTTTTCCCTTGGTTCCTAATCTTGCTTTGCCTCGTGGAGCTATGGTGTTTAGTGGAAGCCAGGTATGCACATACCATGCCTGGGGCCATGTTCCCAGTGGTCAGTGTATACAGCAGAGAATAGGTGGGGCTGGCAGGGACCTGGGAAGAAGCTGGCACACGACTAGGATATAGCTGGGCTTGGGGTGGGATGAGCTTCAGCGCTGCTGTACTGTGGTGAGCAAAGTATCTGGCACCAAGCCTCCCTACCTGTGGACACCCAGACCCTCCTAACCCCTCCACATCCTAAGATTGCTTTTGCTTGACTTTGGCTGACATCAGCCTGAGTCTGAGTTGTTTCCTGGGGATACAGCTGTGCATCTGGCATGCTTAGCAAGCTCCTTTTGGAGCAGAGGTGCCCTGGCTTGGGGGTGAAGTACACAGACCTTGATGGCTATGTCTGTCACAGATCTCAAAAACCATCAACATGCTTGTGCGCTGGGCTGTGGATGGGCCAGCCTCCTTGGCATTCCAGGAGCACGTCTCCAGGATCCCTGATTATCTCTGGTGAGTGTGGCCTGGAAATGGCTGGGCAAAGGTGCCGAGCACTGACTGCAGATAGGCTGGATAATGCTGGGTCTCCCACCCCTCTGTCCAATGTGAGGGGTCCAATGCCAGCTCCTGGGAATAACCCCTAGAGCCCAGAGTGTAGGAGTTGTCTGGATGGGAGGAGGACTTACTATCTGGCAGAAACTTCAGATGATTCTAGAAGGTAGGCAGGATTAGGAAGCCTGTGGTTGGGTAGAGCAGGTCCAAGTTAGTAAGAGAAAGGCTTGTGATGGGGAGGTTGCCAGTCCTGTCTAGCCCCAAGGTGGAGCCCTGAGGGCCATGGCAGGAAGCCATGCACTTGTGGAGGCAGTATCTGTTCTGGCAACATGGCTTTGGATGAGGCCAGCAGGGTGACTAGGGCAGAGGCTCCCACTGCTCATGTGTGGTGAGTGTGGCCCTCATGCCCATGAGACAGCTGAGCAGTGATGAAGTTGACCCCTGGCCACAGGACAGGTGTGGACACTCCTGATGGAGGCCTGTGTCTGGCTATGGCTATGTGTCATTCCTAACATGGGCTTTTCTCCTCACAGGTTGGGCCTTGATGGTATGAAAATGCAGGTAAGGGCTGTGTGGCCTTGGCTACTCGTTGCTGAGATTCAAAAGTGACTCCTCCCAGAATAGATCAGCAGTGCACAAAGAGGCTGACTTGCCCTTCAGTCTGCCAGTCTGTGTGGGGCAGGGGGCACCTCAGGTGCCTCAGTCTCTGGGGTTGCCACCTATAATCTCAGGTCCATTTGCAGCTGTAGTGTCTACTCTCAGCCCTGTTTGTCAGGATGGGCTAAGCTACTACGGTGACAGGCCCAGGTGTGGCTCAGTCCCTGCTGAAGCACTGTTTTTGCAGCTGTGATGGAAGAGTGGCTGTGGACCTGTCTTCCGTGCAGTCATTTGGAGGCTCCTCCAGCAAATCACAGGGGCTTTGTTCTCAGCTCCTGGCCCTTGGGTGCAGCTTGTTCATCCCTGTAGCTGTGGGTTGAGGGAGACTGTAGGTCAGTAGGTGTGTGGCCAGGCCTGGGAGCAGCACAAGAAAGGACACCTAGAGAGAGACAGAGACAGACACAGACAGAGAAAGTTTGCAGCACATGGCAGATGTGTGGACAGCATTTTCCCAGACCCCTCCTGGGCAAGGTGAACAGCAAGCAGATACATTGCTTTCTGGACTGAGGCGCCTGATTAAGTCCTTGACCCCCGGGGAGGGGTTCATCAGAGAGCTGATCCTATGACCACACTGTGGGGTGGGGACCTAGGGCTCTGTCATACATTTCATAGGGTCCTGAACAAAGCTTAGTGGACTCGACTGACCCTGAATTGAAGTCAAGTATTATCTGAGGAACTGACTCAAATCTGTGATTGGACGTGGGCATTTCTGGTTATCCTGTGACTGAGGCACCCTGCTGTGGGGGAAATGCAAGATCCTTGTGGGATGGTCCAATTCTAGAAACACGCTCAAGTCCCTGCTGGCTGGTGGCCCATGAAAGCATGGGTCTTTGCCAACTAGGAGGGTGCACAGGGCTCAGAGCATGGGGTGGGGCATCAGCTGGGTGAAGGCCTTCACCCCTCAATCCTGGGAGGTGGTGGTGGAAGTGAGGTGGGTGTCATGACTGCAGCAGCTGTAATGTCTGTCCCTTGCATGCAGGGCACCAATGGCTCACAAATTTGGGACACCTCCTTCACCATCCAGGCTCTGCTAGAGGTATGTGGCTGTGTCCTCTGCAGTGCTCCTTTCAGCTTCCTGTGTGTGTGTGTGTGTGTGTGTTGCATGTATCCCCTGAGGTACACGGCACTGTGACCACACACTGTCCATTGCTCTCGTGAGGCTAGCACCAAGCCTCTGTGGGTAATACCAAAGAAGTGTTAGCCCTGGATTCTGAGCTGAGTCTGGGACTTCAGGGGGCAACTGGTGGAGCCAGCCAGAGGGAGCTGGGCAGGGTTCGAGGCTGGTAGAACCTTGGAAGCTGATTGTGTTTGGAACATGTGCTAAAGAGGAATGAGGGTATTGTGTGTTGGGGGAACCCTGGGGGTGTTTCTGGCCAGGTGGGGCTGCCTAAGGCAGGGGCAGGTCTTCTGGGGGTCAGGTAAGTGCTGGCTTCTGTCCAGGACATTATCTCCTTAGTCCAGTCTCCAGTCACATCTTGTTGACTTTCTGTATTGAAAGGTAAGTGTAGCAAAACACCCTACAACTCTCCAGAGATGTGTGTCAATTTGTTTCTTGTTCCCAGCTGGGGCAGAAGTCACCAGGACTTTGGGGGATTTGGCTCAGCTGTGCTGTGTTGCTGTCTTCCAGGCAGGTGCACACCACAGGAGTGAATTCTTATCCTGCCTGCAGAAGGCACATGCATTTCTGCGGCTCTCACAGGTGAGGTGGGCACCCTCCACACTTCTACCCTGTGCAGCTTCCTCAGGCTGATGTTCTTGTCTCCACCTTGCTCTCCTTACCTCACCACATTGTCACAGAAAGACTAAAACTGGGGTGGGAGAGTGGGTTGTTTAGTGCCCTGGCCAACTCTGCCCAGCAGTGGTGGGGCTGTGGGACTAGTGTCTCACAGATGCCTTGCTGTACTGGTGTTGGGGCTGGCAGCAGTGATCAAGCTCCCAGGGGGCAGTGTGGGGTCTCTGGTGACAATCTGTCTCTGTGCTTTCCACATATGCCCCTTGGTGCTGCTCAGGTCCCAGACAACCCTCCCAACTATCAGAAGTACTACCGCCAGCTGAACAAGGTGTGTGTGTCCCTCCCTGCCCCAAGATCCCCCAGATCTGAAGGCATCCAGAGAGGAGTTGCGGCCCTGGGAGTCCCTGTGTTGGAGCCGGAGGTCTGCCTGAATATGCCTGTGCTGTTGTACAGACAGTGGCTCGGGGGTGTGTGGGGCATTGTGGCTATGGACGGTCTCGTTGCACTCCACAGGGTGGCTTCTCCTTCAGCACCCTGGACTGTGGCTGGATCGTGGCTGACTGCACAGCTGAGGCCTTGAAGGCTGTCCTGCTCCTGCAGGAGAAGTGTCCCTCTATTACTGAGCACATCCCTCGAGAGCAGCTCTGCAATGCTGTGGCTGTGGTGAGCTCACTCCTGAGCCTGCTCTTGTGTCCTGTGAACACGTGCTCACCTTCCCTTGGCTCTGACTTGGCAGATGGGGACCAGGCTGCGAGAGCTCATCCCCAGGAGTATCATGTCTAGGCACTAGGAACCTTAGGCTGGCCACACAACCTGGGCCTTGGCTGTGCAGCTGGGGCCTGACTGGCTCTAGGCAGCCAGGAAAGGCTGCGAGGCCTCTGGAGGTTCTCTGGTCCTAGAGACTGTAGGACCTGCCAGCTTCTACATTCTGGCTCTTGTGGCCGTCCTTTTCCAGGGCTGGTGGTCTCCGTTGAATGTCCAAAAGGACAGACTGTACTTTTGCATAAACAGCTTTCATCATACCTTTCCCTGGAGCTTAACTGGTCCCACTGTGTCAGCACTCAGAAGTGAATGGGTTCCTCAGGCCTGTCAACAGATGGCTGCGCAAGGCTGTGCCCATAGCAGCTACACTGGGCACTTGAGGATGTGCTCAGCATACAGATCAGCTCACTGTCCCCTACTCCTGCCCTGTTGGTTGTCAACCCTGGTGTGCTTCTAGAAATCTCTGTCAGGACCTGTGGGCTCCATTCCAGAATTCCCTCTGCTTTTAGTTGCTGAACATGAGGAATCCTGACGGAGGCTTTGCCACTTATGAAACTACACGTGGGGGGCGCTTGCTGGAGCTGCTTAACCCCTCCGAGGTCTTTGGTGAGTGGCGTTCGCAGCAGCGCAGTGCACAGATCAGGACTGATATGTTGGAGAGCCACCCCAGGAGTCCCTGTGCCATGGATGAAGGGCTGTGGTCTGTCCCAGGGTTTGGGTGGGATTCACCTAACTCTTTGACTCCAGCCTGGACTAGGCCTTATCCACAGGAGGTCACCGTGCATCCTAAGCACCGTTGTGCAGCCCCCAGCACCTGTAGGAGTTGTGGGGTCTCCTCAAAGGCTTTGATATGGGCTGCTAGGCTGTGTCTGCGTGTTGCCATCAAGGTTCTGGTCGTGCAGGGCAGGTTCTTTTCTCCTGAGAGACCTTTGGGTACCTACTATACCCTTCCTTCCGGTCTCTGGTATCTTGCCTCCCAACCTGTCAAACAGGTGTTTGAGGTGGGCTGCAGCTCTCTGCTGTGCTCATTGTCTTGATAGCGCCCCCTTCTTGCCCTGCATTCTGGTGTGCAAGCATTCTGCCCCTTGTGGCTGTGTTGCTTGGGCAGGTTGGGGTCGCGTCTGGGCACAGGCTCCAGGTTCTGTGAGGCTCTTACTTGCCATGATCTAGCCTGAGGCACAGGCCCTGCGTGGCAGCAGGTCTCACAGGCCTTGGCCCCTGCTTCCTTCTCCCAGGGGACATCATGATCGACTACACATATGTGGAGTGCACCTCAGCAGTGATGCAGGCACTGAAGTGTTTCCACAAGAACTACCCGGATCACAGGGCAGCCGAGATCAAGTAAGGAGGACCGAGGCATAGGACACCTGCCATGTGGCCATGCCACCAAGCCTGGGTCACACCTTGGGTGTGTCATTCTCAAATGCAAGACCCTGGCTACCTCAGCAGGGTAGCTGAAGGGAATGGCTCATTTAAATATGGTAGTAAAGGCTGGGGATTTGGCTCAGTGGTTCTGCCACCTGCCTTGCAAACACAAGGTCCCAAGTTTGATCCCCAGTAGCCCCCCGCAATACAGTAGTGAGCTGGGCTTTCTGGGAGGCTGATGCAGGAGGATTGTGAGTTCAAGACCAGAATGGGTGATGCTTAGAAAGATCCTATCTCAAAATTTAAAAAAAATCAGAATCCCAGCAATAGAGCCTGAGGCAGGAGGCTACCCTGAGCTGTATTGTGAGACCCTGTTTCAAAAAACTTAAAAAAACAAAAACAGAATGGGGCTAGGGAAGTAGTTTGTGGTAGAGTGCCTCTAGGTTCCATCCCCAGTACCCAAAAAACCACACACCCACAGACTTTTCTGGTGTCCCTGATTTTGAGTAGGAGGTGGGTGAGAACAACAATTGTAATAGAAAAGTGTGTTATTTTCCTCATCTTAATGTTAAAATTGAGCGCACACACCTCACTTCTGCAGATAAATCCAAGTAAATGACAGCTAAGCAGTCTTTTCTTACTGAGGGGCAACAAACATTCAGAAGGAGAGAGGCCTTGGAGCAGTGTGCAGGGCCATGGGAGGGATGCTGCTGCCTTTCTTGCATCCCTTAGGGAGGGCTGCCCACCTGCCTCAGTCAGGGGTCACCCTTGCTTGTTTGAATTGTGTGTAAGTAGAACCCACAGAAGACTTGCTGAAACCGGTGACAGCAATGACCCTCTGCTCTTGAACATTGGTTGAACATAGGTGTCACACTACCCTTTTGCCTGACATGGACAACTAGTTTGTGTGTGTGTATTAATGAAAGAGGGAGAGAGACTGGGATTAAACCCAGGGCCTTCACCCTGAGCTACATCTCCAGCCACCCCCTTTTAAACTTATTTTTCATTTTGAGATGGGATCTTTCTAAGTTGCCCAAGTGGGGGGATGCTTGAACTCACGATCTTCTGTCTCAGCCTCCCAGAGTGCTGCGATTATAGCCATGTTCCACCATACCCGGTTTGTTGATCCTGCTGCTAACATGGGCATTATCCCTGAGGTCGCCTTTATGCTTGAATTTTTTCTGGAACTCTTCAGAGTGCTTCCCTCCCCTGTGTTCTGTAGTGGCTCTCTTGTCTGTCCTGTCTGATACTGTCTTTCTCTTTTTTTGGTACCGGGGATTGAACTCGGGTCCTTGCCCTTTCAAGGCAGGCAGCAGAACCACTGAGCTAAACCCTCGGCACTTTTTCTGTCCTGTCTGAATGTTTATTTTGACCTGATTTCTAAGGGAGACTGTCCACTTTGAGACTGTGGCAGGGTAGAATTGGGTAGGAACTGTGGCTTTTCTGGAGTGTTCACTGGGCTGCCTGCTTGTGTTGCAGGGAGACCCTGGAGCAGGGCTTGGCATTCTGCCGGCAGAAGCAGTGGGATGATGGCTCCTGGGAGGGGTAAGTGTGTGCCCAAGCTTATTGTGGGAGTGCTGGCACGTTGGGTGCGGATGTGTGTGGTGCTGAGATCTGTGTGCTGCACCAGCTGTCTGACTTCTTAGCATACCCTTGCTCCTCGTTTGATGTGTGCCTTTTCCTAGTATGAATGCTCATGTTGTGGGAGAAGCTGGGCTAGGCGGTGTGTGGCAAGTGCTGTGGCCCGAGTGTGATTGTTCTTCCTCACCTGTGCAGTAGTTGTGCCTGGTGGCTGAGCAGATAGGCATTGCTGCTGGATTGGTATGGCCGAGTGCCTGTGTCCTGGACCCAGGGTGAGGCTTTCCTCCTCTGCCTCTAGCTCCTGGGGTGTTTGTTTCACCTATGGCACCTGGTTTGGCCTGGAAGCTTTTGCTTGCATGGGACATACCTACCAAGATGGGTAAGTGCCAGACTGCAGTGTTTTTTCCTTTGAGGTTTGTTTTATATATGTATATTCATTTAAAAATAATGGGGTATGGTCAGTGTCCCTGAAAATGTGAGTTCCAGGTTGAAATGAGGTTATTTTCCTAGCTCATGAGCTTGGCTATGGGCTGCCTCACAGAGGTGTAGTGCTCAGACCCTCCCTGCAGTGCCTGGTCCCTAACCCCAAGTAGGAGACAGCTAGGATCTAGGACACTTGCTGAGCCAGACAGAGAAGAGTGAGGCCTCAGGTCCTCATGTCTCTAGCTGCCTCACCAACTTCTGGACTCAGTGGGTGTTTGGAGGAATGAGTGAACTAGGCTTGGCCAGGTGCAGCGTAGATGCTACTGAGCACGTCTCCCAGTGCCCCTAGGTACCAAGACTGCCATGCCAGTGAGGCCATATGCTGTCCCAGAGCATTTGTATCTGTGCCTTGGAGCTTGGGAGGAAGGTCTCTTTGTCCCCATCTGCAGGCCCCGCCCCAGAACCCTCCGGCAGCCAGACCTGGCAGGTGGACTCCTTGGGACAGTGTCCTAACTCTTCTGGTCTCCACAGGGCTGTCTGTACAGAGGTCTCCCGGGCCTGCAACTTCCTGCTGTCCCGGCAGATGGTGGATGGAGGCTGGGGGGAGGACTTTGAGTCTTGTGAGCAGCGGCGTTACATGCAGAGTGCCCAGTCCCAGGTCCACAACACCTGCTGGGCCCTGATGGGACTAATGGCTGTCAGGTAGGGGCTTGGGGGTGGAGTGGAGGAGGGACACACAACTGGGGATGGATGGCCTAGGCTGAATGCCGCTGTGGGAGAAAATGAATGTGCCCCAGGGCTGCACTGCCACTTAGCTGCCGCTCTAGGGACAAAGGTACTTCCATGAGGCCTGTTGCCCTGGAGCTTGGGCTAGGTGGCATCCTGTCCACCTGAATGGGGCCATGGGGCCCTGCAGAGAGGTTTGCCTCCTTAAAAGTAAACTGCTCGTGTCAGTGGTGGTGGCGGGCAGCAGTGGCTGGCAGAGCAAGGAGAGTGGGGCCTGAGGTCAGCATGCTGTGGGTTGCTTTCCATTGTGGCAATGGCAGCCGTCTCAGTGGTCAGAGCTCAGGTCCCTGCAATGTACCTGTGTACATTGGGCCTCCTGTGTATATTGCTGGTGCCAAGCCACATGCCTCCAGGTGCATACTTAACAGGCAGGTAAACGTGCACACAGGCAGGGTGCACTCAGATACAGGCACACACATGCACACACACAGGTGTGTGTACTCGTCTGTGCTGTCCTGTTAAATGAGTCATATGGGGAATCTTTCTAAAATCCCCTTGTTGGCATAAGCAAGTGCATCAGAGCCTGGGAGACTCAAGGGTAGGACACAGGGATCTCTCCTGCCTGGCCCCACCATAGTTGGCCCTTATCCTTCTGAGCCCTTGATCCTGGTCTCATTCTTACCTGCATGTACTTCAGTGTGCCAGGTGCACGCGAGGTTGACCTTCTCTCCTAGGGAACTGACAGCACCTTGTGCTAGGCCAGTGTCAGCCGTGTCTTCTAGGGTCACATGTTCCCCTTTCTGCTCACCTAGGCTTACATGTCCTTGCTTCTCAGGGTTCCTGGGAAGGGGACATAACAGCCAGGCTGGTCAGTGCTGCCCATTGTCACTGCTGCATTTTGGGTTCTGTCCCTGTGCCTGGCTGCACAAGGGTGAGGACATAGGTTTATGCTGAGGAGCATGCCAGGCCACCATGCTCCAGCAGTCTCCTCTTCCCCCAGGCATCCTGACGTGGAGGCCCAGGAGAGAGGAGTCAGGTGTTTGCTTGAGAAGCAGCTCCCCAATGGCGACTGGCCCCAGGTGTGTAAAAAGTGTGAGGCCAAGCACTCACCTGGCTTGCACATGGGTTTCCACCCCACCCCCGTTTTCCCCTTGGGGTACTTTGGGGTGAGCAAACTGTGCCCTCCAGAGTACTGTGATGGTGGTAGGTGTGGGATAGATTGCCAGGTCCTGAGGTCCCGAGTGAATCTTGCTGTTTATGAATGAAGCTCTGTCTAGGGAGGGGCTGGGTGGGAGCTCTGCACTTGGCCCTGTGATCTCTGCCTGCCCCTGAGGCGGTGGGGCTGACAAGACTTCCCTCAGAGGAGTCTGGCAGAAAACTGGTGGTGGTGCTGCAGGGTAAGTCTGAGGGTTATGAGGCTGGGGAGAACTGCCTTTCTGCATGCCCTCCTGTTCAGTCAGCTTTCCCTGGGTGCACTCATCCTGGTCTGGACAGCTCTATAGCCAGGACGCAGTCTCGGGCAAGCCCTCAGCCCTAGTGGAGGCTTTGTGGTCATTTCTGTGTCCTTCCAGGAGAACATCTCTGGGGTCTTCAACAAGTCCTGTGCTATCAGCTACACGAACTACAGGAACATCTTCCCCATCTGGACGCTGGGCCGCTTTGCTAATTTGTACCCTGAGAGAGCTCTTGCTGGCCACCCTTGAGAGCTTCCTGCCAGTGGTGGGTGGGTGGTGGGTGGTGGTTTCTCACAAGTTCCATGAAAGACTGAGGTGTCTTAGCCAAGTGGTAGAGCTCCTCCAGCCCCTCGTTTTCCCCTTCTATAGGCAGGAATCTGGTACTAGGCCTGAACAGGGATGGGTACAATAAACTTTAGACACTTGATCATCAGTATGGGTTTAGTTCTGAGAGTGGCTGGGCTGAAGAAGGGAACAAGATAAACCATGAACCCTGAGGAGGCACACATCACCTTCTGGAGGGTTTTCTTGACCAGTCACTTGAGAGCAGCTATGCCTGCCCTACTTGTTTTTTGTTGTTTTTTTAGACTGACTTGGAACTCACTATATAGCCCAGGCTGGTCTCGAATTCATGCGATCCTCCTGCCTCAGCCTCCCAAGTGCTGGGATTACAGGCGTGTGCCACCACACTCGGCTGTGTGCCTCACTTATTACCTGGAGTTGCTGTGGAGTGGCCCTGGGGCAGGCTCATGCAGGCCACTGCTCCTGCATCTTTTGTGAGCTGGGCCAAGGGATGAGCAACAACCCTGTGACTCTGGTGGGTGAGGGACCAGCCAAGGGTATATGGGATGGGGCCCTTGTTCACCGTGGATGCCTCGGGATTGAACAAACATCCTGAGTATGGCAGGATGCCAGTGTACTGCACTCCAGCATCCTGGCAGTTGTCACATTCAGAGAGGCTGTGTGTAGCAGGGGAGGGCTGGGGTGGTCACAGTGGTTATCACCACCCACAGAGCCCCCTAGGCAGGTCTGGTGCCCTGCCCTCAAATCCCTTGCCAGTGGTGTGCTGCAGTGAGATAAGGGCCAGGTTTCTGGGGTAATGCCTCTTGGGGTGCACCCTGAATCCTGGCTTCTAACCCTGCCTGTCTGCTTGCATACCTGTGGGGCTCCGGACAGAATATTCAGGCTCTGGCTTTGCCTTTGACCCATGTGATAAGCACTCACATTTTCAGCCTCCCAAGTTGGCGTCTGCCCTCCTCGGCTGATGCCTCCTCCATTTGCTACTCTCCATCCTGACAATTACTAGATTCCCGTGTCCTGCCACGCTTCTTCAGTAGGAAAGCCATGTTTGACCCTCTCTGCCACCCTCAGAGTTGTCTCTGGGGCTGCTCCAGAGGCTTTAGGTCACCTTCCTTCTGCCCAGCCCCTGGAGCCTCGGCCGTCATGGCCCCATGTGCAACAGCTCTGGCTCTCTGGCCTCAGGCACAACCCCCATTGTTCTCCACACTGACTTTCCATCCTCCCACCTGTGTCGGGACAGACAGATCTGCCCCCGTTGTAGCTGCTGTCTGCATGAACTCTCAGCCATAACCAATCACTACATAAAGTATACTCAGTAAGCTAAGCATAGATATATGCCTATAGTCACAGCACTTTGGGAGGCTGAGGCAGGAAGATTGCAGGTGCAGTCCCAGCATGGGCAGCTTCATGAGATCTTGTCTCAAAAATAAAAAATATCAAAAGGGCCAAGGATGTAGCTCAGTGTGAAAGCCCTATCTTCAGTCCCCAGTATTGAAAAAACAAAAGTGGATCAAAGATCTTTTTTTTTGAGACAAGTTCTCACTGTGTAGTTGAGACTGACCTGGAACTCACTATGTAGCCCAGGCTGGTCTCGAACTCACAGCGATCCTACTGCCTCAGCCTCCCGAGTGCTGGGATTACAGGCATGCACCCCATGCCCGGCTTTTTGGATCAAAGATCTTAATGTAAAACTGTAAAAGATAACAAAAAGAAACCTAGATGACTTTGGGCTCAATGATTTTTTTTTTTTAAGTTTTTTTGACACAGGGTCTCTGTAGTCCAGGCTGGTCTTGAACTCACTGTGTAGCTCAACCTGGTCTTGAACTCTTGGCAATCCTCCTGCCTCAGCCTCCTGAGTGCTGGGATTATAGGCATGCACCACTACACCTGGCTTGAGTTTGGTGATTTTTTTTTTTTTTTAGATAAAACATAAAGGGTATCACCCATGAAAGAAATAATTGATCAGCTGGACTTCATTAAAATTTAAAATGTCTGCTTTGTGAAAGACAGTGGTCTAGAGAATGAAAACATATCCTGGGGAAAAACATTTGCAAAAGACATCTGATAAAAGACCTTTACCCAAACAAAACTAAAACTTAACCAGCAACCCAGTTTTAGCAAATGAGCTAAAGACTGACAGACACCTTGCCAAAAAAAGACATACAGATGCAAACTAGCTTGTGAAAAGATGTTCTATGTCATGTCATCATGGAAATGCAAGTTACCACAGGATACCCCTAGCACACCTATTGGAATGCCCAAATCCAGATGCTGGTCAGGATGTGCAACAACAGGAACTTGGTGGGAATGCAAAATAGAGCAGTCACTTGGTGAGACATATCGGCACTTGAAATACACAGCCTTACTGTCATACTCCCTGGTATTTAATAAAAGGAGTTGAGAATTTGTGTCCACAGAAAGTCCTTCACAAAAATCTACCATTTTGCCCGTAATTAAACTTGAAAGCAAACAAATATCCTTCAGTAGATGAATGGATAAACCGATAATTTAAGGGTGATGGACGATTCAGTGCTAAAAAGAAATGAGATAACAAGCCATGAAAGAAACAAAACCTTAAAGCCCTGCTAACCGGTCCGTCTGAAAGGGCTGCGCACTGTATGATTGTGACTACGATATGTGACATTCCGAACAAGCCACAGCTATAGAAACAGTATCAAGAAAACTGGTTGCCAAGGGCTAGAGGAAAGCTAAAGATGAAAAGGCCGAGCAGGGGACTCGATGGCCCTGAAGTGCTGGTTGCTACTGTAGTGCACGTGTCGTGTCTAGAGTAAGCCCTGGTGAACACCAGGTGGAGGTAATGATGTGTCGGTGCAGGCCCCCTGACTGGTGGGCCTCGGGTGGGGGAGTCAGTCGTGAGACGATTGTGTGTGGGAGCAGGGTGCGTAATTATCCCCATGCTTTCCTCCCAACTTTGCTGGGAACCTGAAACTGCTCTTTAAAAGGGCCTTTTAAAAAATTGGGGCACAAGGGAAATGAGAAAACACTTCAAGTTTTGTCCTGGGATTTAGCTCAGTGGTGCCAGCATGTGCCTGGCAAGCACAAGGTCCCAAGTTCAATCCCTGGTACCAGATACAAAACAAAACAAACTTCAAACTGGATGAAAGTAAACATGACATCAGAATTTGTGGGGTTTATTGAAGGATGCAGTAAATAAATATGAAAAGTTTAAAATCGGCTCTAAGCTTAAAGCCAAAATGGAAAATACAGAGGTCAAATACAGTAAAAAAATAGAAAGAAACCAAACGTTGGTGCTTTGAAAAGATTAACACATTTAGTCTGGTCACATTTAAAACAAATCCAGAATTAAGGTCTTCACATCACTGTGGGCCCAAGGTAGTGGTCCCCCAAGCTTCTTCCTGTGCAGCTTGCTCACCTGGCTCATCTACCTGAAATCCATACCTCAGCCTTGCCCTTTGCCGTGTTCCTGCTGAAGACACCCTGCTCATGCTGCGGCTTTGCATTCCTGTTTTATTTCCTACCTTGACTGGATCTACTTGTGTCTGGAGGGGTGAGATTTGGATGGCAGGAAGGCCCATCTCAGCCTGCATGAAATGCACATATTCCTCAAAAGGCAGTTACCAAAACTGACATGAAGAGCACTTCAGTGGCCTTGTATCTTGAGAAATTGAACTGGAAATTTGAAGCTTCCTGAAGAAATCTAGGCCTAGATGGTATCACAATTCAGTTCTGTGAAACAGCAAACGAATGAGTCCAGTGATACTGTGTCAGAGCCAGTACAATGACACGTGCCTGTAATCAGCCCTGAGGGAGACTGAGGCACGGGAGCCGTTAGTTGCCTGAGCACCTTTGTTTCAAGGTGGGGGTTGACAGGCCTGTGGCTAAAGAAGATGTGGGATTTTGAATACAGCGGGAGCTGGTAGAAGGAAAGCTTTGCTGGCTATGGCTGGTGTTGCCCTCAGAGGAGCTGGGTGTAGGGAAATCCTAGACTTGTGTCTGACCCCAGCCCTTGCTCCCTCTGCCCTGGAAGTGCTCCCTCAGTAGGCTCCACCTGAGTTCCCATCGCCCTCAACTGGGTGAGAACCCTGAGGGTTCACTGAAGCTACTCCTGGAATACAAAGGGGACTTTTCCCATTTAGAAGACCCAGGGGTCCCAGCACTGCAGGTTTCACACGGATGGTCTGGAGAGCTTTGTGCTCAGCTTGTGGGGTGGACACTGGTGTGCTGCCTAGAACCTGTTCATGGGGCGGTGGCCTGAAGGTGACCTCAATTCTCAGCCCCATCAGGACCCCCAGACACTGGGGCTCTAGGCTGATCTCCCTGGCACCTGAGCCCCAGTAACCCTCTGCACACCAGTTGCCATCCAGGTTCTGGTGGGACCCGCTAGCTTGTGGCCCTGTGGAGTCGGGAGGTAATATGGGGTCCACTGTCTCATGGGTCATGTCACAGCTCAGGGTGAAGGCCAAATCCCACTGCTGCCAAGGACTTCACACAATGGACAGCTGATACCAACGTGCCCAGCCAGGCTGCTCTGTCTCTCCTGGAAGGTGCTGGCAGGATTTGGCCTTGGGGTTGTGGGAGCAGCCCCACTGCTGGGCTGCTCAAAGGGGCTCAGCACACCCCTCCTGTGTCTCGCAGCGCCCCCTAGTGTTGGTGACATGATCCTCTAATCCAGTGTGGGGTGTTTTGTGTACACAGTGTTTGTGGCTCTTTCACTACATACCTGGGGGTCCAGCCTGGCCTGGACATCAGGTAGGAGGTGTCTGGGGGCCAGGGGAGGAGGTGAAGTGGTACTGCATCTTTAAGGGTGGTGACATCACAAGGCCATGGAAGGCCGGGCGGCTGTGGAACTCTGGTCGTGGCTGTTTCTGTGGGCTGTGGGCTCTAGATTTCCACCTCTATGGGGCTGCAGGTCTGTCCGTGAGCATCCAAGGGCAGCCATGGCTGAGGGCAGTGAGCTGATGAACAGGCTCATGAGTGAGAATGCAGATCTGAAGAAACAGGTGCGCCTCCTGAAGGAGAACCAGATGCTGAAGCGACTTCTCAGTGAGAACCGCCAGGATGGTGGCCGTGGGGCCCGTGACCTCCTCTTCCCCAAGACACCCCCCTACCCTGAGGCCTGTTCCCCAGGGAGTGGAGGTGAGCGTGCCCACGGTGGCCAGACAGGCCCATGAGGGTGCAGGTCAGAGGGCAGTGGTGGGGCCAGGCCTGCCTGCCCCGTTTCCCTGGGAAGGCCCTTCTTTCAGGCCACAGTCCACACCTGGGGATGTGATCGGGTGGGTTACCCACTGAGCTTGTCGAGCGCTACTGGGCTTGGCGGTGGGCTTGCCCTGCTTTTGTGCTTCTTCGCATCCTGGGACTGCAGCTGGCCGAGTGTCCCCTCACATCCTGTCCACTCACCTGCCATCAGCCACGGCAAGTCACGTGACTGAGCCTGCTCATAGGGGGGTTAGCATCCACCTCAGTGGGAGGCCCTGCTATTGCCTCCTGGGAAAATGGGTGGGAGAAATGGCACTGTGAACTCGTTCACCAAATTAAATCGACTCCAAACTTCCAGGGCCGTTTACACACAAAAAAAAATAAAAACAAAACAACAAAAAACAGGATTTGATACTTTCTGCAAAAATAGTTGGTTCTAATTTAGAGTTCTTTGGGTAAAGTTTCCCTTTGGGGGGCCTGGTTGATGGATGTGGCCTTAGCCTTTCTTTAGCGGGGGTTGGCCAGCAGAATCCCAGTCAGCAGTGACCCGGTGGGGTCAGCTTCCTGCTGGATATGGTGGCCGCTCACACTGGTGGGCCATGGCAGGGACAGAGATGCTTTGCAGCCTGCCCTGGCGTCTGTAACCAAGCAGATGGCTAGCCAGTGGCCTGTGGACCTTGCTGTTTGTGAGAGCCATGTGGTCAGGCAGAGGCCCATGCCCGTGTGATGCCCTGAGGTCAGCTGCTAGCCTGTGAAAGAAAGCTCTGGGGCCCTGTTCCTCATTGATCACTTCCTGGCCACTGTCCTCTTGAGTGTACCCAGCACCAGAAAAGGTGCTCTGCATCCTCCAGTCCTAAGGTGAGTCCGCTGGGCTTGTGTGGTCCAGAGTCTGGCCACCACAGTGCATATAGAACCCCTGGTATGAGGGGTCTCATGGGCCGTTGGACACTTAAGATTCCGTACAGGCAGTTGGGTGGGGGACAGAGATGTGCCACTGGCATATGGCTGAGAGAGCTGAAGACACATATTGCATAGCACTGGGTCACATGTGACAGGTGTTGGTGCCAAAGTCATATTGAGTTGAGGATGCAGGCTCTGAGCCCAGGTCTCGCTGGTGATGATTACTGTCAGAGGCTCACAAGCTCATCTGACCTGGCCAGGTACTAAGCCAGGGCTTCATCTCCCAACTGTGCCTTGTGCCTTGCCCTTGGGCCATCCCTAGGGATCCCAGATCTTGGGACATCAGTCTCAGCAGGTGCCCAACCTGAGGCCACCACATCTTTCCAGTGTGCTGGAGCCCACTGAAGTATGTGGGTCAGGCTGGCCTCACAGGCAGGCCAGCTCAGCTCTGGATGGTACCATCCTCCTCCCCCTGCTTCAGCCACCAACTCCAGGTTCCTGACGCTGCGTTCTGAACTTGTGCTGACCTCAGCCACAGGCCAATGAGCAGGCTTGTTCTCAGCAGGGCACAACCTTGGTCTTGGGGACTGGAGTTTGGAAAGCCACTGCTGAGGCCCTGCAAAAGGAAAGTCTAGACAGGAAGGAGCTACCACACAGCAATGGTTTGTTCGTTTCCAAGAGCCCTGTAGCATCCGTCTTGAAAACAGGCTGTTTTCTTCAAAATCAGCTTTTCTAACGTTTCCAGCATGTGCTGTGTCCAATTGTTGCAAACCTCAGAGGCCATGACCCTTTAGCTCACCCTGCCTACTGGCCCACCCGCGGGCAGCCTGATCTACAGCTCCTGGCACTCCTGATGAGTCTTAATGTGGGTATCTCATCTCCTTGGTTTATCCAAACGGGAACATACTGTTCTGCAGTTTGACTTTCCTGGCCACTGTCCATATCTCTCACTCCATTTCTGGTTCTCTTCTGTGTCTGTCCAGCACACTTTGATGCTGGACACTTCAGCTGGTCCCCATGACAGGCAGTAGCATGCCCTCAGGTCTCTGTGACCACAGACAGTCTTGCCATAAACAGCCACATGTGCACCTCTTGCCGGCTGTGACTTTGTGCCATCTGGAAAAGTCCTAGCCTGGATTCCTTGGGTCAAAGGCCGTGTGCATTTGAAAAGTTGAAACAGACACTGCCAAATGCTTCCAGGAGGCTGTGGCATTGATCCTCCACTGTGGAGGAGTGGTGTGTGCGGCATCATCTCTTCATTCAGCACATGCACACAGTTACATGAAGATGTACCTGTGGGTCCCCATCAGACACGGAGCCCGGCCTCTGAAGGCTGGGTTTGGGAGCCAGTAGGATGACAACCTCTGGACACAGACTGGGCACTGGGGAAGAGTCCTCCTAGTTCTAATTTTTGAAGAACAAGAAATGGCTTATTTTGTTCAATTCTGGAGCCTGTTTCTGTATCCCTCACCTCTCCCAGGGCTGTGGGGGAACCTTGTGCACCCTGTGGCTGGTGGGCTGTATAACCTGCTGCCTTTTTGAGTCTGTCTTGACCTCTTCCTGGGTGGGGCATTGTGTGGATTTTTGTCTGGTCTTCATTTTTATGTGAGCCTGAACCACAGTTTTCTTTCTGAGGATTATCTTTGTGGGAATTTGATATCAGCACTGTGACAAGTCTTTAATTTACTTTAGCCTCTTTATGTTTTTTTCAGTATTTTAACCTTATATGCTGATGTAGGAATCATGAGTTATTGTGGAACTTGAAAGACTTCATCACATTATTTGGGCCTGCAGTCCTTTGGGGAACATTTATTTATTTATTTTAGTTTTTTGACACAGGGTCTCACTATGTAGTTCAGGCTGGTCTTGAACTCACTGTGTAGCCCAGGCTAGCCTTGAACTCATGGCGATCCTCCTGCCACAGCCTCCCAAAAGCTGGCATTATAGGAATATGCCACCATGCTCAGCTAGAGTAGGAAAATTCGTTGAGAGAGGTAGCTCCTGAGAGACAGGAGACAAGTGGGTTGCACTGTGTTTTTCTTGTTTATTGGCTCATTCAGGTTTTCTACTTATTGAATCATTTAAAAATAATTCTCCAGAAGAGCTCTCCTTTAACATTTCTGATTGGCACACAGTAGTCCATGATGTTCTTTGGTAATGTAGGGTGTGGTGTGGGGGCTTGGGGCCTGGGGACCCCTGGCTTCCCAACGGCAGACAGGAAGCAGATTGTGTAGACCAATTTTCTTCTTTTAAACAGTTTTCCCTTGGGAAACAGTTTATTCCTATAAATGTACTTTTTTTTTTTCTTTTTTTTGTATAAAGGATCAAACTCAGGATCTTGCACTTGCCAGACAGATGTGGTGCCACTGAACTAAATCTCTGGCCCTACAAAAGACAATTTTTCACTATAGTCCTTAAAAATAGTTTCTAAAATATGTATTTACTTTATTGCTGGGAGAATAGACTCCTGACCTGGGGATGGAAAAGGACTTCATAAGCCCTAACTTCCTGTGGCCAGGAACTAGGGGAGTATGGCATAGCATCTGTGCCACGCAAGCACAGGTTTGCCCTGCATCTGTGGATATCAAAGAAGGTCAAACACACACACTCCTGAGACCATACGAGTGAGGAGGCAGCTGGCGAGGCTGCTGCAGCTTTGCCTTCATAACGAAGGTGGGTGGAAGGACACTGTGTGCTCCCATGCTGGGAAACGGTCAACTGACCCTGGTGCCTGCCAAGTGGCTGAGCACAGAGATGTCTCAGAAAGACATATTGCTCGGTGAAACATCCTAGGGTGACACCATTTAGGACAGATTTTAAAATCATGTAAACATGTTCCCAGGGGTCATGGTTACAAGTGTACTGAGGTCTGTGGGCTCCAGGAGCTGAGACCGTGAGGCAGGTGCCCGAGCTTTGTGTCCCTCACCTTGCTCTCTGCACTGGGGGAATGTCTGGGGACCTGAGCCTGACTTTTGCCCCTTCCTCCCTCACCAGGTCCAGATTTTGGGAGGTTTGCCAGCGTCTCTGACACGTCCTCCCAGCTGCCACTGTCATCCCTGGAGGACCTGCTGTGTTCACATGCTCCCCTCTCCAGTGAGGATGAGGCCTCTCTGGGCTGCATGACCTCCTCTCAGCTGCCCTTCAAGTCCTTCCTCAGCCCCCCTGAGCTGCGTACTCGAGGTGACAGGAAGCTGTCCCCACTCCTGAGCCCCTTGCAGGACCCACTGGCAGACAAGGCACTGCTTGAGCCCAGGGAGATGCTGCGGCCTAAGAAGGTGTGCTTCTCCGAGGGCAACCCGCCGGCTGAGGACAGGACGAGGAGGAGCTACTACCTCAATGGTACTGCATGCACAGGTGGGCCTGGGTGGGGCAGGCCGTGTCTGGGCAACCTGGCCAACCAGGCTTCTCCAGCAGCACAGAGTGGGCAGAGGGCTGGGAGGGCGGGTGCAGGGTTGTGTCTGTTCTAACCTTTTAGGAAAGCTGATCTCTTGTCCTCTGTTGAGTAGCAACAGTTCTTTATATATTCTGAACACAAGTCCTTTTTGGGTATATGTTTTGCTGACATGGCCCTCTGGTCTGTAGCTTTTCCATGTTTGTGTTTTTTGGGGGATAAAAACTGTTGAGTTTGATGATGGCTAGTACTAACTATTTTCTTTGTAGTTAGTGCTTTTAATGTCCAATTTAGGAAGACTTTGTCAAACTCAGAGCCACAAAGAGTCTGGCTTGTGTTCTAGAAATTTTATGACTTAGTTTTAAAATTTAGATCTCTGATGAGTTCTGCATTATTTTTTGTCTGTGATGTGAGGTTTGCATATAGACTTCCACTCCTCTGGGGTCAGTATTTTAAAATACGGTCCATTCCCACTGTCCACTCCAGGCTGTGGGACATCAGTGTCACCCAACATGAGCATGTGACGGGAGCCTCCTGTGTTTCCCTGGACTCACCTGCCTGTGACCATTGGCACTGGTTGCTGCAGCTGTACAGAGAGACTGTGATGTGGGCAGTGTGACAAGCTTTTTTCTGACTTCTTTTTTCTTTTTTTGTTTTTAAAGGTAGAAAGGTTTTACATTTATTAAAGTTAGGAAAAGCAGTATGCTCTGAGGAGCGAGAGCAGGCCACTGAGAGAGTTCACAGTGGCCTGCCCTCCTTTTCCAAAGTTGTTCTAGATCCTTCACATTTCCACATGAAATTTAGAATCAAATTTTCCATTTCTAAAAAAATTAAAAAGGCCTGCTGGGGTTTTGACTGGATTATCTTGAGTCTGAAGGTGAAGCAGACCAATTCCCAAAGTAATGGTACCTTCACAACATTGAATCTTCTTACTCAGTAGCATCTCTAGCAGTTCTCAGCCATATATTGTAGTTCTTTATACACACGTCTTGTACATTTTTGTCAAATTTGCCCTTTGTGCTTCATATTTTTATGCTGTGATAGTATTCTTTTTATCATTTTGATGTGTTTCTTCTATCTAGTAACACAGTTGATTTTTTTTGTATCAACCCTTGTGATAGGTAATTTTATTATGTGTCAACTTGTTTAGGCCTCTGTACCCAGATACTTGGCCAAAAATTATTCTGGGGGAGGCTGTGAGGTTGTTTGTGTAGATTAACATTTAAATTGGCAGAGTGGCCATGGGGTGGACCTTATCCAATTGTTGAAGAAGGCTTGAATAGACCCTTTTTTGAGTAAGAGAGAATTCCTCCTGTCTTGCAGCCCTCAGTCAGTCAGCCTAACCTTAGCTCTTCCTGAATCTCAAGCCTGCTGACTACACCTCTTGGCACTTATGGTTTGTGGTTATTCAGTCTAATTTGAGAAATCTTGTGTTTCTTCACGGTCATAAGATAGCCTCATCTTTAAACAGTTTAAATGTTATATTCTACCTAGAACTTATTTTTTTAAGAGGCATGAGGTGGAGATCCATTTTAGAATTTTTCCCAATCCCTAACCAGTTGTGCCATTACCATTTATTAGAACTATCTTTTCCCTGGTGCTCTGCAGTGCTGCATTTAAACAAAACAAATTTCACAAATGGTATAGATCAGTTTCCTGTATCTCTGTGTACATAGTGATAATTTAATTTGTTTCTTCCTAATCCTTATATCTTCTATTTATTTTTCATCTTATTTACTTTTCTTGGACCATTAGACAAAGTTGCACATTAGTTGGATAAGATTATCCTTGTATTGCTTTTCATTTAAAGGGACTCATAAAAAAGCCTTAATTGTGAACTTTGTTGTGTGTGTGTGTGTGTGTGTGTGGTTTTGTTTTTTTTTTTTGCTTTAATTGAGTTTATTGGTACATTTTAGGGATACAATACAGTTACATTCATTGTTGGGATCTTGTACCTTTACATGACAGGTCTTGGTTCTCATTTTTCCCCCTTGTCCCTACCCTCCCTTCACCCCCTCCTCCCCTCCCCATCTACAAACAATTTATTTCCATCTGTTGTGTTTTAGTGGATTTCTTTTGTTAGTTTATGGATGGTCTCATCTCCTAATAGTTTGATAAAAACTTTTTACAAAACATAAACTTTTATTTTTATCAAACGTTTTTCTACATTTATTTAAATAATTTTATGTGTTTCTTTTTTAAACTCTGACTGAGATGAAATATTTTAATCTCTTCATTTTAAGCTGCCATGATTTCTTAGGGTGAAGTCTACTTTGTCGTGATGTACCACATTAAACAGTGCTGTCTGATGCAACGTGTTAGCGTTTCATTAGGACTGGCATACATATTCACAAGGGGCGCTGGCCAGTGATGATCTTTTCCTGTGTTTCCCTTATTCAGATTTGGTGTCAAGGTTGTCCTTCACCCTCTCTGTGGTAGTTTTGAAAGGGAGGATATTTCGTCCTCTGCAAATTGGACAAATTACTTCTTAAATGGTTTGGGTCTGGATCCTTGTAGAGCATAGAGACTTTTGCATGATCAGTTAATTGCTTTGGAAGTACCTCTCGCCTACCGGCTTACATTTCACTGTCCAGAAGAAGTCATCTGGGAGGGGGAATCTCCTGTGTCGTGGGAGTGAGGAAAAGTGAACACTGGTTAATATTAGTAATATTCACCACACTGGGAAGGGTAGTTGATATCGGTGCTGCAGAGTGAGTCAGAACATGTACTGTGTTGCTTTCTGGTTTTTCAAGTGTTGGTTGTCGTGGGACCTAGTGGAATGTGAAGCTAGACATCATATGTGTACTTGTTGTAAACAAACCATCTAGTTTAGTTAGCTTTGCACCACTATAACAACATGTCAACATGGGCTACTTACAAAGTAAAGAGAGGCTTATTTTGGCTCAGGGTTCTGGAGGTTCAGGTCCAAGACTGGGTGATGTCCTTGTGTTTGGGCCTCTGATGAGGGCAGCACATGGCAGGAGCATAGAGAGAGAAAGAGAGAAAGGGAGAGAGAGAGAGAGAGAGAGCGAGAGAGATCCCAGGTCTACAGTGACCTTTGAGGACTAATGGCTTCCCACTAGGCCCCACCTCTTTAAAGCCCAGCCTGGGGGCCCAGTCTTTACACATGGACGTTTGGGGGATACCTGCCCAAACCACAGCATATGACAAATCAAATTGATTGATTCTTGAATGTTAAGGCAACCTTATGTTTCTGAGACAAATCTCCATTATTGTAATATACATTTTTGTATTGCTGAATTCATTTTGCTAAAATGTTGTTAAGAGTTTGTGATATCCGTGAGGGACACTGTTCTATAATTTTCTTATAATGTCATTTTCTTTCCTGATATCAGATTGTTGACCTCAAAGAATGAGATGGGTCCTGGGGCCCAGCCCCTTACCACACACTGGTGGCCAGAGGTCCTGGGTCTCTAGGCTGGGGAGGGACAGCTCAACAATGCCCGAGGCCACAGGGTACCAGCAGTGGCCTTCTGTGTGGTGTGGTGTCCTCTCTGTGGGTGCTGAGTGCCTTTGGGTGAGCATGGGTCCTGGGGCAGCCCCGCCTCAGCCTCCTCATCACTGTGCCTGCTGGCCACTCTCGGGGCTCTCCCGGCTGCCAACTCTGGAGGGGCTTGGCTCACAGACCCTGCTTGGAAAAGCCCTGAGGCTGCAGAAATGGATGTGGATGTGGGTGGAGGTGGTGTGTGTCCTTCAGGGTGGAAGCACAAGGCTCGGGAGAATGACTTGTAGTGGCATGTTCTGGGGAGCCCGTGACGTGGCCGTGGTGGAAAGGGAGGTGGGGTTGATGGGGTTGAGGGGCCGCTGCAGCACCCCAGTCTACATGGGCTTCCTGGACAGAGGATGTATTCCGCCCACTCCAACCCTGGTCTTTTCTCCCTTTGACTCCTCTCAAATTCAGATGGCTAATTTTTCAAAGAGCACATGGTTTTGAAAGGTATCAACGTAGATGGCATTGCTTAATAACTGACCCTAAAAATGAGATTAGCTGTGGTGGGGAGAGGCCTTTGGAAGCAGGTGGACGAGGAACCCAAGTGTCCCAAGTAAAGTCTGCCAGCCCCACAGTCTTCTCCATAGGCCTGGAAAAGATGGACAGAGTTCAGCCGCCTTCCCCTAGCCAGGGAGAGCAGCTTCCTGCTGACTCCTTTGACAGCAGCACACTCTGTCCACCTGAATTCCCTGGGGGCAGGCGGCTCCAGCTCCAGGGCCAGCCGCAGGCCAGGGCTCTCCAGCGTTCAGAGCATTCTTACGCATCTCCCACCAGGGGGAGCCTACGGGATCATCTGAGAGCAGTCCGCTCCCTTCAGCTCCAAAAACCAGTTTTCTTTTAGATCTGTGTTTATCATTACAGAGGGGCTAGGAGGGGGCGGGCTTTGAGATGGGTCCTGGTCCTCACCCATCACAGAGATCCAGAGCTTCGCAAGTGCAGAGAAGGACAGCCGCATTGTTGGGGAGATCGCCTTCCAGCTGGACCGGCGCATCCTGGCCTACGTGTTTCCATGTGTGACTCGGCTGTATGGCTTCACCGTGTCCAACATCCCGGAGAAGATCAAGCAGGTGCATCCCACGGCACCCAGTGAGGGCGGGTGTCCGAGGGCGGGCTCTGGGCTCTGTGTCCCACCTGGGCTGTGTGACCTGCAGCCTCCATCTCACCTCTAAGTGGCCCAGATGGTGTCACCCTGGTGGGTGGCCTGGCTGCCCTGATGTGGCCCTGAATGTACCCACCTGGCCACAGACCTCCATCAAGTCCCTGGATGGCTCAGTGGATGAGAAAAAGCTGCGTGAACTGACGCATCGCTACCTCACGCTGACTGCACGGCTGGAGAAGCTGGGCTACAGCCGAGAGGTGCACCCGGTGTTCAGTGAGTTCCTCATCAACACCTATGGCATCCTCAAGCAGCGGCCTGACCTGCGCGCCAACCCTCTGCACAGCAGCCCAGCCGCGCTGCGGAAGCTGGTCATTGACATTGTGCCGCCCAAGTTCCTGGGTGACTCCCTGCTGCTGCTGAACTGCCTGTGTGAGCTTGCCAAGGAGGACAGCAAGCCACTCTTCGCTTGGTGAGCAGAGGCCTCACCCTTCCTGCAATAAACACGTTTGTTCCAAACCAGGGGGCCAGCGTGCCTCCTGTGCATCCCTCTCGGCTGCCACGTGGTGGCGGTGGTGGGAGGGCCCCCTGCGGCCTGCGCTCGCCCAGAGCCCAGCAGCCGGAGGCCTGAGTCAGGGCACCGTGGCCTTATTAAAGCATGTTGACTCGTCTGCCTCACCTCTGGCTCTTTGAGGGTTTGGACAGTGCCTGGGCTTTGCTGGCTGCAGGAGCTGGCTTTAAGCAGTTCTGGAAAGTGTGGAAGCTGTGAAAACCATGGAAGTCTTGGTGCTCCCTTTGAAAGGACCAGCAAGTCCTGTCCCCTCTAGTGTTCCGTAAGGCAGAGCCAAAGCAAGGGTTTGGGCACCAACAGGATGGCTAGGAACAGATAGGGCCAGTGCAGCATGCAAATGCAACCTCTTGGTCAGAAGTTTGGTATTCTGGGATGTGACAGCCAGGACGCAATCCCCGTATGGCATAAGCTTGGCCCTGGGGAGGCCACTTCTCCAGAACAGGAATTGGGGAAGCAGCACTGTGGGGAGGGGGGGTTGGTCCACCCTGGGGACATAAGAGACCAGAGGGGCAGGAGCGGGGGTTTGCTGATCGGTCCCCACCCTACTGTCATACCTCTATGTGTGTACCTGTGTGACACGCCAGTGTTCCCCACTGTCCTCTGAGCACCTGTGATATCTCTGTCTCATTCACGAATGGTTCAGGATTGGAATTCCTCCTGGAGGAAGCTCAGGCTCCTGGGGGAGCAGGTGGGGTCCTCCCTGAGCCCTAGTCCCCAGGAGTGGAGGGGCTGGCTGACTGCAGTCACTTGTGCTCCTCAGAGGCTCCGGGTCAGAACTGTGGGTCACCGTCATGTGGGCAGAGTGGCTGGGTGACATGTCAATTTGAGGTTGCACCAGGAGCCACGTAGGGGGAGCTGGGAAGTGAAGGGGCTGCAATAGGAGCCCAGTGCGAGGGCAGGCTGGGGTGTGAGAGTGACCACTCCCAAGTAGAGCTGCATCAGGAGTCACGGGGAGGAGAAAGTGCGCAGAGGGTGACCGTCTCCACACAGGACTGTACCAGGGGCCACGTGGTGGGGAAGGGGCAAGCGGGGAGACCATGTCCGAGCAGGTTGAACCGGAAACTCTGACAGTGGAGAATCTGCTAGTGATGTGACCGTGTTGCCACGGGCTTACCATGGGAGCCTGCTGTTGGAGAGTGCGCACAGTGAGGATGACCACACCCACACAGGCTGCACTGGGGCTGCGGGGTGGAGAAGCTGGGCATTAAGAACGACTACATCCACATGCGGCTGTACCAGAAGATGTGGGTGAAGAAAGGAAAAGGGGAACAGTTCCACAGAGGTCTGCAGTGGAGCCACGCACGTGGAGAGGTTGGGCAGCGAGGGTGACCACATTCTCAGGCGGCTGTACCGTAGAAGACTGACAGTAATGGAGATCCCGCCTACGCTAGGGCTTCAGCAGGAGCCATGTGGGCTTAAAAGTCTGGCAGTGAGGGAGACCATGTCCACATGGGGCTGTGCTCGTGGAGCGCACTACGGCTGCCCCAGGAGTTCTGGTGAAGAAGACGGGCATTAATGCTGGTTGCCACATCTATATGGGGCTCTACCAGGAGCTCCGGGTGGGGACTTCCTGCATTTATTCTTGTAAGAGTGAGAGCCCTGCCTGACAAGTGCCGGGTCCTGAGTTCGATCCAGTACCAAAAAAAGAGTGAGAGGAAATACGGCCGTGGTGAGGGGACCTGTGATGACTTAAACCAGCCTGGAAGGTGGAGCAGACGCGGCTGGGTCCTGGTAGCCTGCTTTGTAGATGAGATGGAGGCACAAGCTGGGCTTGGCTCGTGTGTAGCCCCGGCCCAAGTCTAAACTGTGGGGTTGAGCTCCACCTGCTGAGCATCTTCGTGGACTTGCTAGGGATTCTTCTGTGTGGCAAATTGGTCTGTTCCCCACATTTATTTGCTGAGCCTGTTATTTATGACAGACTCAGGGGTGTTTGCTTACATTTGAGTTGTGATCCAATACTACTCACCTCTGCATTCAGGTGGTCCCAGCTTTGAGGGTACCTTCAGGGTTCTCCTGTGTCCACTGCCTCCCTTGCTGTTGCGAGGGCTGGTTGTTGGGGTCTGTTTTCGAAGCACCTCTGGACTTCCTGGTCAGGTGCTTCAGGATCATCTTGGGTCCTCCTGATGTCCTAGAGTTGAGAGTCCTGGTTCCTTCCCTGGAGAAAATTAAAGTGCCAGTTCCATTGTTTTCTCTATGAACAGTGGGGCCACCTAGGGCTTCTACTCAGAGCTATTTACAGCACCCACTAGTTTCCATGGTCTCAGAACTGTCCCCAAGAATCAGGGCTGACATCACACACCCTATCTCTGTTGTGTGTCCAGTGTTCCCAGCCCTTGCTCAGGCCAGGCTCCAGGAGGAACACAGGCCAACTCCTGCTGGGAGCTCCTGACCACTGTCCCTGGACCCTGTAGGTTTCAGTCAGTCCATCACGGGTGCAAGAATGGGGGTGTGGGGCTTCAGAGCCAACGCTGGTGTGGAGAGCCTCTCCTTGTCCCCACCACTGGGTGTGTTCTGGATGCCCAGCACCACAGGATCTTGGGTTAGGCAGCTCTGCCGCCATGAGCAGAACCACAGCCTGGGGGCTCAGGCCACGTGCTTTTGTCATTGTGTGTCCAGAAAGCTGCTGGTCCGAGACCAGTGTCACAGGGCTGGTTCCTCCAGAAGGCCTCTTTCCTTGGCTGGAAGATAGCGCCTTCTCCCTGTACCTTCAAGCAGTCATCCTTGGTGTAGGGCTGTGTCCTGGCTCTTTAGAGGACTCAGGTATGTTGGATTAGAGGCCTCATTTTAACTGAATCAGTTCTTTAGACTCCATCTCCAAATATGGATGCTTCCGAAAACCTTGGTTCAACATTGAGATTTGGGGAAGACACAGTTCGGCCCACAAGAGACCTTTCCTCTCCTCCCAGGCTCTAGACGTGGGGCCCTGGCTGGGGGAAACTGTCTGCCTCTGCTCCCAAGAGTCTCGGCTTGTGTAGCTCCCTCCTGCCAGCCCCTGAGCTGCTGCATGGCAGATGGGGCCTCCAGAGCCCGCACAGATCTCACTGGGCCCTGAGGCTGCCCCAGCACTACTGTGGGAGATGCAGCATCACATCTCTGGAGAGTCAGACCCTGCCAGACTGAGGTTGTGGGCCCCCTCTTGGGAGAGATGCCTGTGGAGCTTTAAAGGCAACCAGCATTAGGTACTGACTCCAGGTTTGGGGTGTTGTCAGGGCAGCAGGGCTGGGATGTCCCCACACAGCTGGGATGGCAGGGCTCTGGTGTCCCTATGTGTCCAGAACAGCCACATATGGTGGACCCCATGCAGAAGGAAATACCAGTTCTATTTATTTATTTATTCATTCGTTCATTTTATTTTTATGATACTGGGGGTTAAACCCAGCGCCTTTGCACTGAGCTACCTCCCCAGCCCTTCTTTAGAATTTTGAGAAAGAGCCTTGCTGAATTGCCCAAGAGGGATTCAAATTCATGATCCTCCTGCCTCTGCCTCCTGGGGAGCTCCCTGGGGAATGCACAGGCACTTATGGCTGACTATATACAAAAATCCATTTTCCACATCTGTGTGTACCCGTGTGCAGTCACTAACATCCACATACACTCACAGCAGAAACCTGAATTCACCCGTGTGAACGCCCCATACACGTGTGTGAATGCCCCACACGTGTGTGAATGCCGCACACACGTGTGTGCCCTGACCCCTATGTGCGCTCCTACTCACATATGTGCACGCCTCTGCACACTCAGGCGCGCATGCTGTCCCCATGCCCTTGGTGCTGGACTGACCTCTGGGAGGGCCTGCCCCAGGAGACACTGGCCAGGGGATCACAGACCAGGGTCACCAGGGAGGCCAGTAGGTGGCCCTGGGCCAAGCTGAGATGGAGCCCAGGCTGGTGATGCCCCCACCCAGACTTTACCTCTCCAGGACCTTCAGGGTCTTTAGCCCAAGGGCCCCAGTCCGGTCGCAAGCTGCTTTGGGGAGCCAGCCCACCCTCCTCCCTCTCTCCTGCCCCTCTCCCCCTCCCTTCACCTCCTGGTTAATGAGAAGCCCACTGTGGGCGGAGACTGGGGCTGTAAGGACCTGGCTACCCCAGAGCAGTGGTTCTTGTGCCTCTCTGCCCTTCCGGAGCAGTCCAGACCAGGGTGTTGGCCATGTCCCAGCTGGTGGAGTGTGTCCCCAACTTCTCAGAGGGGAACAACAAGGAGGTGAGGCCCACGGGCTCAGGCTGAAGAACGCTGGGTGTTTGATGGGGATTCAGACAGCCTAGCCCAGGCCTTGGGGCCTTGGGTGCTGGGGTCCATGTGTGTGTTCTGGGCCATGGTGCTTCCTGTGAAGAGGGGGCCCTCGAGGACTGTCCCAGAGGACCTTCTGAAGTCACAGAGGTCATGCGCAAGTGACCCTCTCGCTTGTGTTTAACACCCCTCTCCCTGCACTGTCACCACCTCTTAACCTATAAGGAACTGAGCCAGAGGTCAGGCACGCCACTGAGGACCCCAGGAGTGGGCCCTGAGCCCCTTCCTCCCTGGAGGTTCTTGGCTTTCCACCTGAACCCCAGCCTCCCACTGAGAGGCCCCGGAGGGGGAGGTGGCCTCTGTTACCTGGCCAGAGGGTTACTTGTCTCCTTAGCAGGAGTGGCCAGTTCCCCCTCTCCTGGTCCTGGAGCAACCCTGCTGCTGTTCAGCACCATCTGGCCTGTGTGTGCCCCGAGCCCCTTCTTGGGCATGGCTGAGCCTGGAACTGTCCCCAGGTGATTGACGCCATCTCAGGGGCCATTGCACAGACCCCGGGCTGTGTACTCTTGGATGTAGATGCAGGCCCGTCCACCAACCGCACTGTCTACACCTTCGTGGGGCAGCCAGAGTGTGTGGTCAGCGGTGCACTCAATGCTGCCCGAGCAGCCTGGGGACTTATCAACATGAGCCAGCACCGAGGTGAGGGTGCAGGGCGGGTGGGAGTGAGTCCCTGTCTCAGGGTTCCTGTTTGTCCCTGTGTCCTGGGCGAAGGGTGGCTCAGGGATTGTGTCTTCCTCTCTGACTTAGCCCTGGGGCTGCTGATGTCCTCTGTGTTCCACTTCTGGAACAGTGGGTGGAACAAGAGGGAGGAGGCCAGGGCCCAGGGCAAGAAGGGCTGGGAGGCCTGCCCGGAGGAATGGGCACTGCCATCTGGATCCTGGGTCCTGAGGTGGCCAGCAGTGGTTCTGAGCAGGCCTTGGGGTATGGGCAGAAAAGATTTGGTCCCAGAAACTGACCTGTCAACTATGCAAAACCACACAGGATGGGGGTGGTGCGCAGGGGCAAAGGTCAGTGAAGTCTAAGCAGGTCAGAGGCCAGGACACCGGCTGGCCCCAGGGAGGGGACCCAGTGGATCAGAGGCTCATCGTGGCAGGAGGGGCCAGCCCAAGATGTAGGGTAGGCTCAGGGCTCTGACGCACAGCTCTGTCCACTACCAGGGAGGTAGGGACACTGGGTGGACCAGGGCTAAGTGTGGAGCCTGGCCAAGACCACACTGCTGTGGGCAATCACCAACTGGAATCCTTGAAAAGTTGTGGTGCCAAATTGTTAAGGCCCATCTGTTGGCCTGAGTGCTGGGCTTCTGTGGTGTCCTCTGGCCCCTCAAGGTGGCCAGCCAAGCCAGGGCTTGGCAGGGGTGCCTAGAGCTGGCCACTTCCCTATGGCCAGGGAGCCAGTAGAGTGGGTAATAAGGGATGTCCATTAAACCCTGCCTGCCCCTCTGCAGGGGAGCACCCTCGCATGGGTGCCCTGGACGTCTGCCCCTTCATCCCAGTGAGGGGCGTCAGCATGGAGGACTGTGTGCTCTGTGCCCAGGCTTTTGGCCAGCGGCTGGCAGAGGAGCTCAGCGTACCAGGTGAGTACCTGGGAGGGGTTCTGCTCCAGCTCCCCAAGTACCATCTGCAAGGGTTTGCTGCCCCAGCATGCCCAGCGCTCTGCTTTTGAAGGCCATTGAAAGTGTAGATGGTAGCCATGCCTATAATCCCAGCATTCTGGAAGTTGAGGCAGGAGGATGGTGAACATGAATAACTTAGGAACTTGGTGAAAACCTGTCTCAAAAAAAAAAAAAAGTAAAGAAAGAAAGAAAGGGCTGGGGATGTAGCTCAGTTGCTGCTCAACCTTCAACAAAACAGAACAGAACTCCAAAGAAACACACCTTAAAGAACCCCCCCAAAATAAAACCCACAAGTGAACAAACCATAATGCAGGAAATTCCCTGTGGCCCTAACAATGGAATGAACACAAAAGAAGCCCTCATAGCCCAGACCTACACACCTGGTCCTGAGGTGCCCAGCAGCAGGGATCATTTGGCTGTGCTGTGGAGCAGTCAAGGCAGGTGACTCAACAGACTTTAAAAGTCTCTCATTTTAGACAATTAACCTAAATCAAGAGAATGATATGGACTGGGGACAGGGCACATCCATCGCCTGGACGGGGGGAGCTGGCTGAAGTCGGCCTGTGTGGGTGGCACAAGACGGGGCCCTCAGCCCTGGGTTGGGCTGTGTGCATGGCCAGCTCTGTGTCCCTTCATCTGTGGCTACATTCATCACAGGCTGAAAATGATTGTAGCAGGGAACACGAGTGTCCTGCCAGCACTTTCCAGCACTCCGCAGCACCCCTCATTCTGCGGGGTGTCAGGGCAGCATGTGTGGGAGCCTGGGTGTGTCCATCATGGACTGGCCGTGATTCCCACCCCTTGAAGTCCAGGAGTGGGGGCGCAGGTCACCGGAGGAGGCCAGAGAGGGCCCTGCTGGCCCCTGACTGCTGGCCCCCCGCAGTGTACCTGTACGGTGAGGCAGCACAGATGGCCAGCCGCCGCAGCCTGCCAGCCATCCGAGCAGGAGAGTACGAGGCGCTGCCTGAGAAGGTGCTGGGGCTGGGCCAGGAGGGGGAGCCACCCCGCGGGAGGGGGCCAGGCTTCTCACCAGGCGACCGCTCTGCAGCTCAAGCGGGCCGAGTGGGCCCCCGACTTTGGCCCTAGCACCTTTGTCCCCAGCTGGGGGGCCACCGTCACAGGGGCGCGGAAGTTCCTTATCGCCTTCAATGTCAACCTGCTGGGCACCAAGGAGCAGGCCCACCGCATTGCCCTCAACCTTCGGGAGCAGGGCCGAGGGAAGGACCAGGCGAGTGGCTGGGGCATGTGCGGGAGCTCCCACATGGGCTCGAATGTCCCAGGAGGCCAGTGGTCCCAGGAGCAGGGTGACAGGATGCCACAGTGGGGTGGGGGTGCTGTCAGCAGGGGCCCTGTCTTGGAAGCCAGGCTCTGGAGCTGGCAGGGTGGGGTTCAGGCACCGGAAGCTGAGGAGTCCGTGCTGTGATGAGGCCATGCCATGGTGAAGCACTGCACCCCCAGGGCCACAGGGCAGCTGCCTCCCAGCCCCAGGCGCCCCCTGCGTCCCCACACGGTCCAGGAGCCCCTGGAGCCCCAGAAGCCCCCCAGCAGGGCACTGCAGTTTCAACATCACTCTCAGAGTCTAGGTCACAGGCAGATGACACCGGCAGCTGGTGAAGGTGGGGACCCAGCCTGCCTGTTCCCTCTCTGGAGATTGGGGCCCAGGATCCCAGTTCACCACCACACACCTCCACTGTTCATAGTACCCATAAAGCAAGTGACCTCAGGGCCTCAAAGGTGAGGTTGGACCCCTGAAGTGGGACAGGAGACAGGTCCCCCTGGCCCCACATCAGTGTCTCCAGGCCTCAGGACACCACAGGGGCAGAGCACGGTGTCTGGATGGGTTGCCACTCCTGCACCTGACCCTGGCACTTCAGTTTCCCTGTGAGGGCCTTTCCCTGTCCCTCCCTGTCTAGCCGGTGAGAGGGACAGGGAGGAGCTGCAGCGCCAGGGCCAGGCGGTGGCTGGAAAATGCTTCTTCTCTGCAGCCGGGCCGTCTGAAGAAGGTGCAGGGCATTGGCTGGTACCTGGAGGAGAAGAAACTGGCACAGGTGTCCACGAACCTCTTGGACTTTGAGGTCACAGCACTGCACACAGTCTACGAGGAGACCTGCAGGGAAGCACAGGTGGGCAGGGTGGGCACCGTGCCCCACATCCCTGGGGCTCAGCTGCCCTGGACTGACACCACTGCCCACAGGAGCTGAGCCTTCCCGTAGTGGGCTCGCAGCTGGTGGGCCTGGTGCCCCTGCAGGCCCTGCTGGACGCCGCAGCCTTCTACTGCCACAGGGAGAACCTGTTTGTGCTGGAGGAGGAGCACCGGATCAGGCTGGTAGGTGCCGGGTGGGGCAGGCTGGGCACTGTGCATGGCTGTGCGGGATTCAGGCAACGTCAGGGCTCAGCTGGCCTGGCTTTGTGCAGTGCCATTTCTGCTGTCACTGGCTCATGGTGACTGCTCCTTTCCTCCTGTGCTGTGTGGTTTTCTATAGTAAGTGTACATTCTTAATTTCATCTGTGGCAGTTCTCAGGTGCCTGGGTTTAGCTTGGGAGGGTCCCTTCTCACCTGGCCAGGGCCCCTGGGACCTGAGCACTTTGCTCTGAGCATGGGAACTCTGTCAGAACCAGGAATTTCCAGGAGAGATTTCCCTATCCTGCCCACTGGGAAGACAGATTCTGAGACATCCAGCTCTTTGCTCTGGAGGGGGCTTTTCTTTATTCACCTTTTGGGGTCTCATTCTAGTTCCATTCTCCGAAGGCCCAAGATCCCCCCACTTGTGAGGGGCTGCTGCAGGGCAGCATCCCAGCCTCGGGCATGGTGGCCTCCAGATCTAGCAGCTGGTGGCATCTGGCCATGAGTGATGACTCCTGTGGCCTGGTGGGCTGTGTTCATCCCTAGCGTTCCCCTCAGCTTTCTGAGGTGTCTGTGCAGAGCTTGCCTTGAGCTTTCAGATTCTGCCTCCCAGCTCTGGGGCCTGCAGTTTCCTGATGCTGGAGGCTGTGCCCTGCCAGTGCACCTGTCACTTCTGCTCTTCCCAGGAAGGGTCCCCTGACACAGGGGGTGGATTTCACAGGCGAAGGGCTCTGTGAAATTCAGGGGTGGATTTTGGTGGACTGAGTTCTAATCTCAAATGGGAGTCACAACTTTCTTTTGGATCTGGGTGAAAGTCGCTATCTCTCACACTCTAGGCACAGGTAGCAGGGCTGTTCCCAGACTAAGAACTTGCTAGACACAGGGATTGGAATCTCAGTGGGCTGTGGGGCACATGGGGCCAGAGGGCAACTGCTGTTTGTGGCCTGTTTCCTGTGGTTGCAGGCAGCGGGTGCATCTGGTGGGGCCTGGTCAGCAGAGCTGTGGGGGTGTGTGGCCTGCTACGCCCCGCCTGAACCCACAGAAGGCAGAACTTGGGGCACTGAGGGTTACCTGGCATGTGTGGGTGGGGCTGAGCCCAGGTGCACACTTGGCAGGTGGTGAGCAGGCTGGGCCTGGACTCCCTGGCTCCCTTCAACCCCAAGGAGCGGGTCGTTGAGTGAGTGGCTCCGCATCACCATCCCCTCCTTCCATCCCTCCCTCCCCTGTACTCGGTGGTCTGCTGGGCCGGGGGGCCGTGTGAGACTCCAGTGGGGCCCTAGCCCTGTCCTGCTGCTGAGCCCCTGCCCTACAGGTATTTGGTCCCCGATGATCCAGAGCAGCGCCTGTTGGACTTGTCCCTACGAGACTTTGTCCGTGAGGTGGGCGCCCGCTCAGCAGCCCCTGGTGGTGGCTCAGTGGCTGCGGCTGCTGGTGCCATGGTGAGCATGGGGGAAGCCAAGGGGGCCCCAAAGAGCGGAAGCCCGAGCCATCCCCCGGGAGGGTGCCCACACAGCTCTTCCCAGGGCGCGGCGCTGGCCTGTATGGCCGGCCAGATGACCTATGGGCGGCGCCGCTTCGAACACCTGGATGGGGCCATGCGGCGGCTGATCCCACCCTTCCACAAGGCAGCGGCCCAGCTGGCCTCACTGGTAGATGCTGATGCCCAGGCCTTCACTGCCTGCCTGGTGAGCAGGGCCTGGGGAGACGTGGGGTTGGGTGGGGGGCTGGGGGAGGCTATGCCTCAGCTCCTCTGCCAGTCCAGGGGCCTGTGGGAGGGCATAGACCACGGTGACCCTACACGGGCTAAGCCATGAGAAACTTGGGGCCTCCAGAAGGTGAGCTGGGACCCCAGACCCCAGACCTGGGGGGAGACCCAGAGAAGACCGTGTCAGAAGCTGAGTGAGGGGAGAAATCCCAGAGGAAGGAAGCGGTAGCCAGCAGGCACCAAGAGGGAAAGGGAGCCACGTGGGTCCAGGAAATGAGGGCACCGTCTGGAAACGCCGGTCCTGCAGTGGGTTAGGGCCAGGGTTGGGTTGGGTTTGGGGCTGGAGTTAAGGTTAGGGTTGGAGTTGGGGTTAGGGTGGGTGAGGGTGAGGATGGCTATATGCTCTGTGCTTGCCCTCTGCAGTCCGGACCTCTTGTATCTAGTTTAGTTGAGCATAGCTGTCCGTGCCACATTAAATCGGTGTTGGCACTGGGCTACGCTGTGCTGTGGGAGGGGATCTGGGCAGGATTCAGGGGACCTCCTAGGTCCTCAGTCACCTTGAAACAAGAGCCCCAGAAAGTTTTGCTCACTGTCCTCTCATGTCCCTCATGTGGCCTCTGACCTCTCAGGCCCCTGCAGCTGATGCCAGGGAATATAAAGCACAGATCCTCACCAAAGCCCTCTCTCCAAGCACATTTTTTGGCCCCCTGGCCTTGGCCATCATTAAGCAGCCTGAGAAAAAGCTGGCACTGGAAGTGTGGGGACCCACTGCCCCTCACAATCCTAGGACTCTTTCTTCTGCCACTGTCCGTCATGCAGGTCATGGACACAGCTCCTTATCTTTTGCCCATGGTTTTGGTCTTTTTCATGTTAGGAGGTGATAAAGCTGCCCAGGAACACACCTGAGGAGGGTAACAGGTGGGTACCAGTGCCCAAGACAGCCCTGCCAGATGAGCATCGGGTGCCTGTCCTCCGGTCCCACGGGGCTGTGTGCTAAGCCCTAGGTGGAGGGCTGGGGTCAGAGTGCACCCCTGGCCCCAGCCCAGGCCATCACCCCCTCCCTTCCAGACATGCAGCTGCCCTGCAGGAGAGGCTGAGGCAGGCGGTTGAAGTGCCCCTGGCGCTGGCAGAGACAGTGTCCCCACTGTGGCCAGTGCTACAGGAGCTGGCCCTCTGTGGGAACCTGGCCTGCCTGTCGGACCTGCAGGTACTGGGGACACAGGGAACTTATGGGCCCCTCAGTGGTCTCCACTCTTGGACCAGTAAGAGAACCTATTTTAAGGTCTTGTTCAGGACAGAGCACAGCCAGGCAGCAATGGGCCCTCTGTACTCCATGCTCCCCTCTCTTCCCATCCTGTCCCTAGAACAGACCAGAGCCAGCTGGTGGTGTTGGACACCACTGCCATCCTGTGCCCTGTGTCCGGTGTGGAGGACACAGCATGGGCAGAGCTATGACTGTGCCCTATCGCCACCCTAGGGGCACACAATTCGCAGGGTGTTTACAAGAAAGATGCCCACGTCCAAGGTCTGGTCATGGGGTCTGAAGCTGCTGTTGGATGCCCTGACCCGGCCCCTCCTTGGGCCCTGGGGTGCAGATCCTAGGGGTCGGGCCAGGGTGAGGTCCTGTGAGGTGGGGGCCCTGTGGTCCATGCGACTGGAGCCCGTCCTGCTCCCTGGCGTCCCCACAGGTAGCGGCCAAAGCCTTGGAGATGAGCGTGTTTGGTGCGTACTTCAATGTGCTAACCAACCTGCGGGACATGGTTGACGAGGCGTTCAAGGAGCAGGTGCGGGGTGCGGCCTTGGAGCTGGATGAGGCTCCAGGCGGGTGTGGCTTCTGGGTTTGTGGTAGTGTCCCCTGTCCCCTGTCCCCGTTTCTGTAGAGGCCTCCTGAGCAAGAGACCCAGAAACCAGTGACACAGGGATAGAGGAGCCATGGGCTCTGGGGAAAGGTCTTTTTCAGCAGCCATGGCTGGCAAGTGATAACTGTTATTATTACTATGATTACTATTTAAAAATTTTTATTCTTGAGGTAGAGCTCAGGGATGTACAATTCACCACACTGAAGTGCCCCATTCTGTGGACTTTCACGCGCTCCTGACCTGTGCTGCCTCTTCCAAGTCCTTGGGGTCCTCCTCACTCGCAGGGAACCCCCACCATTTTCAGACCCTGCCTGCCCTGGCCCTGCTGTTGGGCATCTTAGGTACTTTTGTGATTTGAGGCTGACTTCTGATGTGGTGCAGTGGCCCGTGGCCTCTTCCACCCTCCCCCCAGCCAGGAGTGCTGTCCCTCTGACTGGGTCACAGCTCTATCTCGGGGTCTGTGAGCCTGGCTGCTCCCAAACTTTTGCCCATGCTGGGAGTCTGTAGAGATATTTCCTCAGGACACCCAGGCACCCAGGTGGGCAGGCTGGGGGGAGGGCAAGAGGTGGCCATGGGGTCCAGGCTGTGGGGACAGATGCAGTAGGTCAGGCAGGCACAGGGTGACCCCCCACCTCATCGTGTCCCTCAGATTCACCAGCGCATCTCCAGCCTCCTGCAGGAAGCAAAGACCCAGGCCATGCAGGTGCTGAACAGCCTAGAGGCCCGGCGGGAGTGCTGGCCAGCGGGACCTTCTTGTCCAGTGAGGCCCCTCAGTCCCCTTCAGATGGGGGCTCCACACATAGCTTGCTCCCTGGGGGCACAGGGTGTGGATGGAGGACAGGTGGGTCTTGGGGCAGGGCCTGCCTATTTCCCTCAATCACCTGTGGTCCCCAATAAAGTCTGAACATCCAGTGTGTATGGGGTGTTTGGTTTGGGGGCAGGGACAGAGGACCCTGCGGTGGGAAGAGCTGAGGGTTCCCAGCTGCAGCGGGGCTGTGAGCACCAGGCTCAGTGTGGGTGCCTGGGGCTCTGTGCTGGGGCAGAGGCCACTCAGGGGCACAGGATGGCTAGCATAGAGGTTCTGTGGGCCTCTGTTGGTTCTTGTGGCTTCACATGGCTGTGTGCCCCTAAGCTGCCTGTGGTGGCCATGGCGATTATTCCCAGATGGCTCCTCCACACACAACCTGCCAGCACAACTGTCCTTGGGGTTTGTTCTGCTTGAGCACAGCAGAAGCCTGAATGCTAGTGGGACAGACCTTACTGCCTTCAAATTTAAACTTGCTCTGGAAAGAGCACCCGAGGGAAATGAAAAGAAAAAGAAAATGTACCTAACAGGCATGGATGCCCAAGCCAAGGGACAGGAGCTGGGAGCAGCTCTGGTTCCAGATGGGGTGCAGGTGCCCGTGTGGGGGTCCAGCCAGAGACCCAGGGGTCCCCATGCCCTGCAGCCCCTTGGGATGCCAGCTGTGCCTCTCCCATAGCTCATTAAGGCTGAGAATCCCCTGAGGGCGGTGGTAGGGTCCCGTGGGTGCTGTGGGTGCTGGTGTACAGCCCTCATGGCCCTGGGTTCTGGCATGGCCCACGCTCAGCTCACACCTATGCATTCCCAGGTGTTGGTGGACCCTGCAGGACCCTGGCTCAGAGGTTCAACCTGCCCCACCTGCACCCTGCCTAGGCTGTCCTGGTTCTTGGTGGTCTTACCTCAGGGACAGCTCTGAGCCAGGTGTGGGTCTCAGGCACCATGACAGTCCTGGGCATGGGACCAGAGGGCTCTTGAGGTGGACACACTCAGGCCTTTCTCAGACTTTGGCTCCTGGAGAGGAGCAGGGCATGGGACTGGGGCCATGGGACTGCTGGGCTGGAGCAGACTCTCTGAGGTTGGGCAGCCCCTTGGTCTCCATGGGCTTGGGCACCTAGTGGGTATCACTGCTGTGAGCCATTTCCCTGCAGCTGGGTTAGCCCTGGTTGGGGCAGAACAGGAATCCCTGGGCCAGCAGGGAGGGGACAGCAGGGTCCACAGTCTGTGGTCAATGCCATGCTGGGGAGCAGGGGGAAGATCCATGTGTCCCTGCCCTTCCTCCCTGCTCAGGACCTGCTGGCCCTGTGACCTCTGCAAGAGGCGGAATGAAGGACAAGGCTGAGCCACAGCGAGGGTGGGGTCGCAGAGGTGGCTTAGGATGGGGACAGATCTGACTGCTCTGCCCTGGCTGGGCCACAAGGCTCATCGAGCTGGGTGGTGAGGTCCATGGAGCTCAGTGGTCTTGGTCCCACTGTGCTGAGCATGAACACCTTGTGGCTTGCTTCCAGGAATCCCTCGTTACCTAGGGGAGCAGAGTGTGGGGTGGGCTGGGTGAGCTGCTGAGCCGAGATCCTCATCACCCTGCTCTCCTCAGGGACCTTGGTGAGGGGCATGAGGTATTCCCGCTCTGTCTCTGGAGTGGTCTGAGTGCCGCGGCCATAGCCCCGAAGTGCCCAGCACCACACAGGGTGAGGTCAGAGGAGGCCGGCTCCACCCTGGTCCATCAGGTCTGAGACTCCACTCCCACTGCCTTCAAGGCCTCTGAGCTCTGTCCCACCCTGGGGGCCTCTGCCTTCTTCCTCCAGTCACAGCTGGCCCAGGCCCTGCCCTGGGGCCCTCCAGGCCATGACGGGGAGAGACATTTGGGACTAAGGGGGTCCCACCCGTTTCTCTCCCACTGGCCGGCTCCACCCAGCTGCAGACCCCTCAGTCTCTGCCGTCAGCCTGGACAGCAGCCCTGGATGTTGGTCCCATGGGGAACATGGTGCCACCTGGGCAGTCTGGCGAGACCCTGTAGAGTTCGTGCCTGGTCAAGTTTCCTGGGTGCTGGGGCCGTCACTGGTGAGCCCATGGCACAGGCTGAGAAGCCCAGTCAACTTCGCACCCACCTTGCAGGTCCTCACTAGGGGATCCCACCACACCGAGGCCAGGGCCACCCTTGGGTCTCAGCTCAGAAATGCGTAGAATGGGCCCCCACTCTCCCCACAGGGTGACCATGGTCCTCATAGTCCTCCACTATTTCCACAGCTCTCCACTGTCCCCATAGCCTCCCTCTCTTCCCACAAACCTCTCACTCTACCCAAGGCAGCCCCACCCTTACAATACCCTCAAGGCTCCTGGACACAATGGCTGTGGGTTCTGGGCTCAGCCCCTGGGTGGCCTCTGGCTTCCCATGGACCATGTTTTCTGGTAGCTAGGGGCCTGGCATGGTGACCACAGGTTTATCTAGATGTGGGTCACAGGGCCATGGGGCGGGAGCAAGGAGGTGGCTGCTACATGGGTGGAAGGACCTGTAGGCAGGGTGATATCCCCTCTTCTTCCTGGGTCCTGGGGCCAGGCAAGCACAGGGAGCGGATGCATAGTACTGTGGCTACCTATGCAGCCCCACCAGCTCCAAGGCCTTCAGGAGTTCTTTTCTCCAGATGCCCCTAGCTCAGTGTCATCAGAGAGCTGTGAGGCTGGGCTGCTAGCCCTGCACTGGGGATTCTATGTGGACTTGTGCTGGAAGGTTCTGGGCTGCAGGCCGCAGGGCCCAGGCCTCTGTGAGTATCAGAGGGACTTGGATGTGTGCTATGTCAAGCTGTTTCAGCGGTATGCACATTGGAAAATCCTGGGAGGATCGGGCCACCTTACTTTGGGGAGTTCAGACCCAGGTTCTAGTAAAGGGCACAGGAGTACCTCCAGAGAGGGAAAGACTAGTGTCTGCGGCTCAGCTCTCCTGGGCAGTGCCTCACTCAGGCAGGGCCTGGCCCTGGGCAGGGGCTACGTCTGCAGGTAGGTTGGGGGCACAGAGACGCCAGCACCTCACCACTGGCTCAAGGGGTCCTTCCTCATAGCTCAGTTGAGTCCTATCTAGAAGCGGCCATCCTGGGGCTGGGGAGGGCTTCCTGGGAACTGCAGGGGGTCAGAGGCAGCCCCAGAAAATCAGCTATTCAAAGCTTCATCCTGAGCTCTGATGGCAGAGGAGGCCATGCCCAGCCCCAGGCTGGCTCCTTGACTGCCCTGCATTTCTGCATTATCCTCAGAAGCTCCACAAAAGTGGCCCAGAGGGTCTCAGGCCACTCTACCCTCAGCCTCTCTCTGGATCAAGCCTAGAGATGGGCCTCCCTGAACTGGCTGTTTGCCACTGTCTCCATCCCTATAACCCAGAAGAGGGTGGGGCCTTTGCAGGCTGCAGGAGCCATGAAAGTTCATGGGAACCCTCCCTTCTGACTGGGGTGCTTAGCTGGGGTCATCGTCATGAAGAGGTAACGGGTGAGACAGTCCCATAACAGGGCGAGGTAGGGGCTGTCTGCACTGTGGCGGGAAAAGCCAGAGGCAGGCATGCGGAGAAGCTGTGACGCGGAAAGTGCCTAAAATGTTCCTGCGGGAGCCTCTGTGTGGTCTGGGGCAGGCTTCTTCCTAAGCCAGGACTGTACAGGGTCCAGGACAGTCGGCTCACAGCCACCACAACGGAGGTCTGAGGGACATGAGTGAGGAGACGGTGGCGAGACCACAGGAGTGAAGAAGTCGTGGTTTGGGAACATCCAGGTAATGATGCTGAGGAGATGTTGGCGAGAGGACGCTGGTGTGAGGATGCTTTATGGGAAAGCTGGTAGGAAGGTGATGCTGGAGGGGTCTTTGTGAGGGGATAATCATGAGGGAGCAAGGACGAGGGGATGGGAAACACTGGTGAGGGCACCTTGGTGAGGGGTGGTGGTGAGGGGACATTGATTTCAGGGCAATTGTGTGGAGTCTTTGGAGTGGAGATGCTGAGGGGGAACGTTAATGAGGGCATGTTGGCGTGGAGATGTTGCTGAAGGGATGTTGTTAGGGTTATACTGGTGAGGGGGTGATGATGAGGAAGTGTTCGTTAGGGGATGACCGTGAAGGGAGATAGGTAAAAGCAAGTTGGCAGGGGATGTTGGTGAGTGAAAGCTGCTGAGGAGTTGAGGATGGGTGAATGTCGGTGCGGGCGTGTCGGTGGGCTGTACTGGTGGGGAAAAGTTGCTGGAGGGTTGTTGGTAAGGGGAGGAAGGTTAGGGAGTGTTGGTGAGAGGATGATTGTGAAGGCGTATTGGTGAGAATGTATTAGTAAGGGGATACTGGTGAGGAGACATTTGTGAGAGGAGCTTGGTAAAGGAATAATGGTTATGGGACATCGGTGAGAGGTTGTTAATGAGCACAAGTTGGTGAGGAGATAATGGTGAAAGACTGGTGGTGAGGAGATGTTGGTGTGGGGACATCAAGGAGCCAAGTTGGTGTTGGATCATTGGTGAGGGCCTGTCATATCAGTGAGGGGATATTAGTAAGGAAATACTGATGAAGGTTATTGGGGAGGTGATGTGGTTGATGGGATGTTGATGAGGAGGTGCCAGTGTTAGGATGTTGGTGAGGGGACATTTTTGAGGGGCATTTCATGAGGGGATGTCGTGAAGTAACGGTAGTGATGATGTGGCCATGTCTGTCAGGAGGTGTTGGCAAGGGATGCTTCTGGGAGGCACTGGTCATGGAGCACTTGTGCATATGTTGGTTTGGGATATGTTGGTTGGGGGTGTTGGTGAGGACATACTGGTGAGGACACGCTGGTGCAGAGATGGTGAAGGGACGTTGGCGTGGAAATATTGAGTGGATGTTGGAGTGTGGACATCGATGAGAGGATTTTGGTGATGGCACGTTGGGCTGGGGATGTTGGTGTGGAGATGGACAGTACAAATTAGTGAGGGGACGTTGTTGGGTGGATGTTGGTGAGGCGATACTGGTGTGGGATGTTCGTGAGGAGATGGTGGTGAGGGTATCTCGATGAGGGGGTGATGGTAAGGGGTTGTCTGTGAGTGGACATTGGTGAGGGAATGTTGGTGAGGGAACAGTGAGGCGATGTTGGTAGAGATAGTGAGGATAGGTGAGGGATGCTTCTGAAGGGATGTCGGTGATAGGACATTCATTTGGGGACTTTGTGAAGATGTTGAGGAGGGATATTGTCTGGGGGATGTTGGTGAGGGGACACTGGGGACTTTGTGGAGAGGTTGTTATTTGGATGTTAGGAGATGTCAGCGATGGAATGCTGCTACAGAGACATTGTTGAGTAGATGGTGATGGGGGTGTTGCAGATTAGAGGATGAGGAGGAGGGCCTGTCGCGGCAAGGTGTTGAGGAAAGGATATTGGTGTGGGGCTATTGTGAAGGGATGTTGTTGAAGCAGTGCCGAGAGTGGGAATTTGAGGAGGGGGTGTTGAGAAGGAAATATCGGTTTGATGATAGTGGTGACGTTGATGAGGTAGCACTGGTGAGGAGGCATTTGTGTGGTGACACTGGAGTGGGGATGCTGGTGAGATGTTGATGAAGGCAGTTGACAACAGCATTTTCAGGGGATGTTTCTATTGGGGTGTCGGTGACAGCATGTTGTGGGGCTGTTGTTGGTGAGGAAATATTGGTGTGTGGGTTTTGTTGATAGAATGTTAGTGTGGTGTTGGTGAAGGCATATTCTTGAAGAGATGTTGGTAAGGAGAGGTTGGTGTGTGCATGTCAGCGATTTATTTGTGGGGATGTTCTGGTATATTGGTGAAGGAATTTTGGTGTGGGTGTGTTTATGAGTGATGGTGAGGGGATATTGGTGAAAGGTGAGGGGTACTGTGTGAGTAACAGTGTGTACTTTTCTGGTGAGGGGATGCTGATGAGGGATGTCGATGTGTTCCTGTCAGTAAGTGAATTTTGATGTCGGGATGATGCTATGGGTGTGTTGGTGAGCACGTCTATGAGAGAATGTAGGTAAGGGCATTTGTGGCGGGGATCTTGGTAGCATTTGCTACTCTGGGGTAGGTACGCTGGTGACCAAATGGTGAGTGGGACCTTCCTTGCTGATTACTGGTTTCAGAAGTCTCCTGTCTTGGACTATTTTTCTCACCCTCTCTGGGTCTGAGGTATATATGCTGGCATCACAGAAAGTGATGTCTTTTCCCTTCAGAGGGATCCAGGTCATGGTTGTGTGGGGTGAGCTCCAGTGGGTGAGGGGCCTTCTATGTCCCTCTGTGTTCTCTTCCTCAGGAAGCTTCTGACGACAGTGTGGCCTAGGGCGACACTCAGGTGGAAAGGACTTATGGGAGAGGGTGGGTCTCTTATTTTTTGTGAGGGGGAAGAAGGGGCAGAGGGTGATACAATAGTGGGCATTTTCTAGTTCGGCTGCAAGCTGCGCAGTCCGACGGCAGAGAGGTAGAATATAAAAAATGAGTGAGTGACATCCAAGAGGGGACAGATGAGGCGCCACAGAGCACTGTGGGAAGGGCTGCCCCGGAGTTCGTGTCTCGCATGTCAGAATGTGAGCTTATTTGGCAGCAGGCATGCAGAGGCACCATGGGGCCTGGTGAGCCATAGTCCAGGATGATGGGTGTCCTTGTGAACAGAGGACTTGGGCAAAGCAGAGCAGTGAAGAAGGCGTTGGGAGCTGATTCACAGCAGGTGTGGACTGTGGAGCAGCTGCCAAAGAAGGAGCATCAGCAAGTTTCTGCAGGACCACAGTTTAGATGAATTATTAGGAAATATTTGAAAATTCAGCCAAGACAGCAAATAAGGGTCCTTAGGTTACAGCCTATAGACAGCTTGTTGAAAATAAGTATTTCCAGGGTATCCAAAGGATAAAGTAAGCAAGTGAAAAGTGTGAAGACAAATGATGAGAAACCCAGAGAAACTGGGTCTGAAGAGATGAGGATACATCAGAACTCACAAAATTTCAGCCAAGAAAAGGGAGACAAACCCAGCTTTCCCCAGAGGGAGATGTTGCGCCCTGTTGGTGCACAGGAACGCTGCAGACTGGGACTGCTGCTGACACCGCTGCTCAAGGGAGCTCAGAGAAGAGTGTGAAGATTTAAATTTTAAGGAAAAGTCATCACAGGGTGATGTAGCACTCCTGGCGATGAGCGTGGAGGGGCGGGACTGGAACGGTACCAGTGTGGACCTCTGGGGAGAAAGGGCCGCCCACTGCCAAAGTTCCACCAACAGCAAGCTCATTTCGGAGGTGGAATTAGTGGATGGTGATTGGAGTAACTGCATTTCAGATGTAAAAACATCAGCAATTATGCCAAAACTTGACCATGAAACGTAGGGAATCTAAGCTCGTCACTCTCAGAAGGCAGGAGTCAATTGGAAAACTCAAGGCTTTAGTGTTAAAACTACGGAGCCCAACTTCTGAGAGTTGTCGTGTCTTGGAAACCCCCAAACTCTAAAATACTTCACTACTGCTGTGTAAAATACCGGTTACAGAGAACCAATTTTCCTTTTACCTCATGTTGTATACTAAAAGGCTCAATAAAATTTATCCACTGTTGTAAAATGAGAAAAGAAAGGTGAGTTTGGACAGGCAGAGAACCATGTGAAGTCAGTAATGGTGCTGTTGCAAGCCATGAAGTGCCAGGGCCCAGAGCTTTGAGCACAGGCTCCCAGAAGTCCTCCAGGACAGGTGTGGCCCAGCACAGCTCCAGGTGGGACTTGTGGCCCTGGACTGGAAGACGATGAACACTGGAGGCCACACAGTCTTAGGTCTGGGTGGCCTGAGCTGACACACAGCGCAGTGTCTGCCCCCAGGGCCCGCATGGAGAGCACGCCTGTACTAACCATTCGGCAGTTTCCCGCCCAGCACCCTCAGGCCGGGGCTGTCAAGCGTGTAGCCTGGGAAGTGTGGTGGTCCGTGCCTTGCAGTAGTCTCTGCCCCTCTGGGATGCAGGGCAATGACCCATACAGGTGGGTACGTGGCCAGGCTGCGTATGCAGCTGGTGAGGCCTGTGCCAGGCATAAATATAGGAGCTGCGGCAGCCTGAGGGTTCCAACCTTTATTGGTCTGTGGAGTACGTGGCGTGGGGTGCCGAGGCCGGCCTTCAGGAGTCAGGGCGGAAGCAGGGCCTGGGCAGGGCGCAGGGGTGGCAGAAGCCTTCGGAGGGTCTGCAGGTAGTTGAGGGAAGCAGGGGCTGAGGGTAGAGCCAGGAAGAGGGCACTGGGGAGCTTCTGGTGTGTGGGGCCTCAAGGGTGGGAGTGGGCAGGATGGAGAGGTGGGAGGGGAGCCCAGGGAGCTGAAGGGTCCTTGGTCCTGACCGCCTTGAGAGGAGGGCCTCTTGCTAGGGGAGAGACCTGGTGTACAGCCGGCTAGTCTGGACGGGGGGTCTGGTCAGCACCTTGGATGGGGTGGTGATGCGCACCCGGCGGGAGTCGCTAACAGATCCAGCGGATGAACCTGTCAAAGAAGCCGGGCTGCGCTAGGCTGTCAAAGTCCTTCTCCCGGAAGATGGCAGCCCTGTCACCCAGGCTGATCTTGGTGAGCACGTCCATGTCCACATCGCCGCCCACAGCCACCACAGTGGGCACCACATTCTGCTTGCGCATGGAGTGCACCGCCTCCTCCAGGCTCTCGTTGCCGGTGACACCATCAGTGAGGAACACAAAGGACAGCTCAGCGTGGCGCCGGGCCCCGACCCGGGCCCCGCGCACCACATTGTTGATGGCGTGCACAACACCCGTGCCCACGTGCGAGAAGGAGTTGAGGTAGCGGGCGTCCTCCAGGGCGTCCTGGATGACTGTCAGGTTGGCGGTCAGTGGGAAGGCCAGCTGCTGCTCCTGTGGGCCCCCGAACTGCAGCAGCGCCACCCGGGCGTTGAGCAGGTCATCGTCCCCGCGTGCCAGAGTCAGGCGCCGCGCCACCTCCTCCACGAAGTGCCGCGCCTTGTGGAAGTTCTGCTCGCCCAGCCGCTCAGAGCCATCCAGCAGGAAGACGATGTCCACCGGCCGCTGTGTGCACTGCGCCACGTACAGCTCTGCGGGGAGACGCGAGGTGGGCGGGTGCCAGACCTGGGGGCCTGGGGGCCTTGACCAGGCTGCACTGGGATGTGTCCTGGTCCTCTGGGCCTGCCCAGCCTCCCCTATAGTCCTCCCGCCAGGACCGCTCCCAGACTCAGGCTGGGGACCTGGGTGGGGGCCTCCCAGCCAGGTGGCCACCTCCAGGCCCTCCTCATCCAGAGCCATCTGCACAAGGACCACCTTTGGTGGGGGAGCTCTCAAAGACCCCTGGCCTGGTCTCTCCCTGCAGCTGGCAGGGCCATGTCGCTCCCACAATGACGGCTGTGTCCTTCCCACTTGGTGTGGCTTTCCCATGCGCAAGCACAGTGTGGCCAGACACTGAGCGGCTGGCATGGGCCCCGCTGAGATGCATCATAACCAGAAGACCACTCCCTATGTGGACGGTCACCAGGCTGGCCAACAGGGACAGAGTGTGCCTGCAGCCAGGGCAGAGGCCGGGCCCTGCCTACACATGGCTTCAGACACCATGGACTGGGACTCAAATATCTGCACGCAGGGACAGATAGACTCCCGGGGAACCCGTGGGGAAAAGTGTCCTAACCCCAGCAGTACCACGAGGATGTTCAGCGTTCCCTCAGCTTGAGGGCCCCGAAGTGCAGCCTTCCAGAAGCTCACTTGATCACAGCAGTGCGTTCACTTTATACATTTCAGCTTTTATAAAACTTCCAGCCTTTGCTCACTGTGCCTAAGGACAACCCCGCCCCAGGGAGAGAGGGCCCATTGGGCACTTCGCTTGAGCTTCTTCATGACGTAGCTTATTTTGATGCCAACTGCTGATGGACCTTGTCTAGCACATCTAGCAAGTTATCCCACAGACACAGAGGTGGACATGCAGTGGGGCGCTGGTTCAGGGAGGCGACGGAGGCACACAGCAGGTGGGAGACGGGATCCTCAGCTCTGCCTTCCCTCAGTGGGAGCCCTTCTTTTGCCTGTACCCCACAGCAGGAAGTCACCTGGCACATGAGGGGAAAGGCTGGGAGCCCGGGAAGTGTTGTTCCTCTGGCTCAGGTGTCCATGTCTCAGCTCACCTGGGGGAAGGGGGGCATGGCCCTAAGGGCTCCAAATGGGGACCAGGGGCCTCCAGATGGTGGGAAGGTGGATTCCTGCGCACCAGGCCCTGGTTATGGGGCAGCCCTGGAAAGCTACAAGCTATAAGCTCTGCACAGCAGCCCCATGGCCTCAGCACAGTGCCAGTGCGGTCTCAGGGTCCCCTGTGATGTCCTTGTGCACCAGCTTAAAGGTATCAATGAACAGCTGCATCCAGTCCTGCCGCTCAACCCCCGTGGCAAACTTGGCCCGCTCGGCGGTGTAGACCATCACGGCCACCAGCTGGGAGTATGCGGCTGGGTTCTGCGTGAACTCCGTGGCGTTTAGCAACTGCTGGATCAGGGGGATGGTCCTGGGGAAGGTAGGGTCCGGACCCTCTTCCGTGCGGAGGAAGGTGACCGGGGGCTCGCTGCCAGGCCTTGGTCCATCTGCAAGGGGTGTCCAGAGAAGACTTTAGGCCTCGGCTGTGTCGGGCCTCTCCACAGAGGCAGAGAGAGGACCAAGGGGGCTCTGGGTAGGTGCGTGTGCAGAGCTGCAGTTGGTGTGGCAGGTGCGTGGCCTGGGCAGAAGCGGCAGGCAGGGAGGTGGCAGCAAGGGACAGGAGATCAAACAGTGGCACCTGTGGCCACTGGAGACCTCGAGGGAAGTTCTGGGCCGAGAGACTGCGCAGACCTGCCACCACCATGTTCACAGCGGCCTGACTCGCAGGTGCCAGCACGGTCTCCGCCCTTCCCTCTCCGCTGCCCTTCCTTGGAGGGGGTGTGCTCGGAAGGCGTCATCAGCACACCCTGAGGCTGTCAGAGCAGCCCAGCCCACAGGCCTAACCCAGTGCACTCAGGGTTCCCTGGGTCTGACCCCTCCTGAGCACAGGCTAAGGTCTCTCTGACACCCTCGCTGGTCCCGACTCAGTGGGGGTGGTCCCTTAGTGGGGTTCTGGGTGGATGGGGCTGTGGCCCAGGCTGTGCACCAGCACACTGAAAAGTGCGCTCCAAGGCAGCCCTGTCCAATTGGCCTTGCAGCCACACGTGGCCATGCAGAAGGGTAAGTTCAGCATGGGGGCTGTAGAAGTGGGCACAGAGAGGTAGGTAAGGTCCTGTGCTTCAGGTGGGCTGTGCTTCGAGTGGACTAGGTCCCTATTTCCTCCCTGTCCCCTTCACTGTCACCCAGAGCCAGTGTGGCCCCCATCCCACGGAACCTGCCTGGTCCACGTCCTGGTGCCACTGCACCCTGAGGCCTGTTGTCCAGGCCAAAATGGCACTGATGCCGCGAGAAAGGGAGGTACAGATAGCAGAGCTCGCCCACAGAGCACACGGAGCAGCTGCACTCCAGCGCAAGTGCACAGCACTCAGCACCCAGCACGCCCTGCTACGACCCCACACCAGCCCACCATGCTTGCAGAGAGGGGACAGTGGATCCAAGCCGCTTCCTCATTGAGAAACAAGGCCTTCGCATCACAGTCAGGAGAAAGCAAGGACCCTGAGCTGTGCTACGAGCTGGCTTCTGTCCGAGGGGCCGAGCTGTGTGCGTATCTGTTCCCCATGTGACCCTTCTGGGGCTCAGGCCAGTGTCTGTCTGGGCAGCCCCTGTGGAAGTGCCGCTCCCGTGGATTCCCACCAGGCCTCTCGTGCAGTCCCCAGGCCCCACCTCTATCAGGGACCAAGCACACGCAGCTGTCACCAGAGAAGTGTATGGAGAGGCTGCCCAGGCACAGCTGTGGAGTGGGTCCTAGGATATTCTGTCCCAGCTGAGCGGGCCGGCCCAACACGCTCCTCCCTACCTGCCCTTAGAGCCGGGGGATTGCTGCCTGTGCCAGGGGAAACCACCATCTCTGCGGTGACCCCCAGGGACTCCTGCAAGGGCAGCTCCTGGGCCCCTGGTGTTTAGTCACCTGCAGCTTCAAGGCGCAGTAGAGCAGAGGTAACCCTGTCCTCCCCAGTCCCAGTGGCAGAGCCCTGGCATCCCTTCCAGCCTGGATGGCAGGATTAAAGCAAGCCGTTGGCAGCTACGTGGCTATTGGCACATCTGTCTCAGAAGTCTTACCTCAGCTATTTCATCCTCCGAACCTGGGGGGTGTGCCTCCTGCCCAGGCCGCACACCCTCCAAACCCACGCACCCATCCAGTGCACAGGGAGACTTTGAGGCCACAAGCAGGGACTCCCTCCCTGCAGAACGCCTGCCCTCTGATCCAATAGCAGCCAAGGATGGCACAGCCCTGGCCAGCAGCACTGCCCAGGTGCCAGACTGAGCCTGACAGCAGGCTCACCCTGTGCTGGGCCCTGGGGCCACCAATTCCAAGGGTGTTCCCCTGGGGGACATCTTTACAGCACATGGCCCAGGTCATATGAGCCCCTCAACCCTGGCCCTGAGCCTAAGTAGGAGAAAGCCAGGGCTGCTCCGCCAGCCTGGGGTGGGGGCTAGGCTACCCACATTACCTGTTTGGCAGGGAAGCTCTGGGCACACAATCTGAGGGTCTGGAAGAGAGGAGAGAGGCCAAGGTCTCCATCAGTGCCCACCAGGTCCTCAGTGGGTGCGCAGTGGCCCACCCTGAGGTCAGCACTGGGTCCTGCTGCCCACCTGGGCAAAGGCCTCTCACCTGGGCACAGGACCCTCTTGCACTTGGGTGTGGGACCTCCAGATCCCCTCTCCTGGGCATGTGACCCTCCCACCTGGATATGGGGCCCCTCACCTGGGCACAGCACATCCTCCATGTCGTCGATGAATTTCTCGGCCACCAGGTCAGAGAAGAGGGTCATATTGCGCACCTGCTGTGGCTTGTCACAGGCGATGGAGTAGAGGTTCTCGCTCTCATGCCTCTCGTGGAACATGTCACCAATCCCAATGGCTGTCACCGTGACATCGCGGTCACACAGCGCCCGCAGGTTGAGGTCATCGTCACGTGGGTCGTGGCGCCCATCCGTGATGACCACAGCAAACACGCGTGTCTTCTGGCGCCGGCTCTCCTTGATGAGCTGATTGTAGGCGAACTTGAGGGCAGAGGGTGTCCAGGTGCCGCCCGCGATCCACTCCAGGTTCTTGACAGCCTCCTTGAAGCTGGACAGGGAGTCGATGCGCTCGTCGTCCAGCTGGATGGCCTCGAAGGTGCCCTCATGGCTGTACTGCACCACGCCCACACGTGTCCCTGCAATGGCCACTGCATGAGACGCCCAAGGCCAGCACCGTCCCCCAGTGACGCGGGAGATGCTGCCTGGGACACCGCACTCCCTGACCTGTCTCTGACTTGGGGTCCTTGGCAATGGCCCCCAGCCTGTTGACCACGTTGATGACGAAGTTCTTCTCCAGGGTGAAGTTCGTATAGCCGATGCTCTCGGAGCTGTCGATGACGAAGACCACATCCAGGGCACCACAGCGCTTCTCGCAGTCTGGGGGGCAGCAGGGTCAGTGGACTGCGGGCTGGGGGGCTGCAAGAGACCCCCAGCCCCCGGGAGGCGGGGACGTGGGCCAGGACTCACCACAGCACCCGCAGGTCTCCCTGACGTAGGTCATCACGTCGCACTCCTGCAACACGGCACCCAGATGGTGTCTCAGGGAGTGTCCCCAGAGGGGTCTCCGGCCCTGAACTGTGACGTCCCACACCCATGTGGCGTGCAGACCGAGGAGGGAGGTGGCTATGACCCACATGGCCTCGCCCTGGCCTCACCCTGCCCAGTACCCCCTACTGCTGCCCTTGTTCCTGGTGTTTAGGAGCGAGAAGGACACTTCCAGACAAGGTTGCCAAGCCCACTCTGTGACACCTACCGTGAGGCCGGGGTCTCCGGGGGGACCAGGCTCACCCTACAGGAAGAAGGGCAGAGAGGCACAAGAATGGCACACTGGCCAGGGGCAGCCCCAGTGAAGAAAGGGACAGGGACCAGCCTACCTCGGGTCCTGGGTCTCCTCTTGGCCCCCGAGGGCCCGGTTCTCCCGGGGGACCAGGGTCAGCCTGTGTAGGAGAGCACAGGAGGGCTCAGCAATGCCCTGGGTGGGTCCCTGCTCCCCCAAATTAGCTGTGTCTCCCTCCTGGGCACTGCAGGCATTGCTACCTGCTCAGGCATTTCCAGGCCCTGCCACCGGGGAGGCCAGGAGTGCAGTGCAGAGGAGCTTGGGTGATGACCCAGACGGGGTATCCCCAGCACCCAACATCCACTCACCATTGTCCCCCTGCCTGCTCTCGCCCACCTCCACCCGTCCATCTGCCCACCACCCATCCAGCCACCGTCCTCTGCCTGTGCACTCACTGCTGGCTCCCCCGTCTGTCTGTCCACCCGGTCTGGGCTCCGTCCTTCCCTCCCACAGCCACCCACCCACTACACCGCCTGCTGGGCACCTGGCCCGTCCTGCGCTGTGTGGGTGGAGGGGACATGAAGTGGTGACACGGGGCAGGCGGGGCGGGGTGGGAGGAGGCCTGAGCCAGCATCCTCTTAGGTGGATGTGGTCAGCCGCAGGCCCTCACCACGCTCAGGCCCGGGCCCCCACTGCGAGGGGACCATGACACTCACGGGTTCCCCCTTTTCGCCTTTTCTCCCAGGTCTTCCTTTCATGCCAAAGTCTCCTCGGCCTCCCTGTGGCAGGGACACACACGTTAGTCTGGGTGGGGACATCCATCTTCAGGCTCCGCCTACCCACGGAGACCTTCACCAGTCTGCCAGGGACCAGGCCCTGCTGTCAGGAGGGATGGGGCTGTGACTCAGGTCCGCTGAGGGGCAAATCCAAAGCAGCTTCCAAATAAGTCAAGGTTTGGTCAAAAGGGACCTGGCCGTGGCTGTCGGCCACCTTGCAAGGTCGCTGGCTGTGGGGCCTGGCCAGGACGGGGATGTGGCCGTGGAGGACACCACGGGTGTAGCATGTGGACCCCCACCCTTGGAGTGGGAAGAGGCACAGACTTGCAGGGCCCGCGTACCTCTGGGCCGGGTGGGCCAGGCTCGCCTTTCTCTCCCTGGAAAGGAAAGGAAGGTCAGACTTCAGGTCTCAGGCTGGGAGGGACAAGCCCCACCATCAGCACTCACAAGGAGCTCACACATGCCTCAGGCGGGGCACCATCCACACCACACACACTGTCCTGGAGGCTGGCCCTGTCTGTGACCCCAACAGGGGAGCCCTGGAGGGGCTGCTGAGAACAAAGTCGAGCCCTGTCCCGGCCCCTGACCCACGCCCAGACTCACGGGTGTCCCTCGGGGTCCAGGGTAGCTGAATCCAGGCCTGCCAGGGTCTCCCTGGAGGAAGAGGGGAGTTATGTGGAGTGGGAGTGTGAGCTGAGGACGGATGGCACGGCTACCTGTGCTGTGCGTGGGCCCTGCAGCCCGCGTGGGGAAGGGCACTTGGGGACCCCAGGGCCCCCCACCCCTCCGGGGATGAGAGGAAAACGGCTGCACCAGAGGTGCGAGCAGAGGCCCTGTCCAGGGGAGGCTGTACCTTGGGGCCTGGCTGTCCTGAGTCTCCTCGGGGGCCGGAGTCACCGGGGTCTCCCCGAGATCCCTGAGACAGGAGAGAAGTTGGGGGTCAGCACAGTTGCAGTGTCAGGGACTGACGGGCATCCAGGGGTCACCACCCACCCAGGCCAGCTCTGACCACCAGGCCACACAGTCCCAGCTCTCCACTACCCTAGGAGTAGGGTCGGCTGAGCAGGATCCGAGGGGGCGGTTCCCCATCCCCGGCCACAGGAGGGCGACTGGCAGCCACAGATGGGACCAGGATTGGATGGGACGGGGTGCCTCATACTGACCTGTTTCCCAGGCTCCCCAAGAGCCCCCTGGGGGCCTCTGGGTCCAGGTACCCCTCGGTCTCCCTGCAAATGAAGGGACCAGGCTGGGTCCGGGTGGCCTCAGAGACCTAGATGTGGGCCCTTCAGATTTGGTTTTGAGGCCCAGCCCAGGCCCTGCTGCTTGGGGGTTCCCAGCCCGGCCCTACCTCAGCCGGTGGGGCCTGTGGGGGGCGGGGCACAGGCCAGTGCCTCCCACCACCCGCCCAGCCCCAGTACCTTGGCTCCTTTGCTGCCGACCTCTCCAGCCAGGCCACGGGGCCCCTCAGGGCCAGGGTCCCCCTGTGGGAAGAGCCTGGTCAGGTCACAGCTGGGACGGTGTGGGGCGAGTGGGTGACGCTGGAACAGGAGCGTCCTCATCCCACTGCCCTGTCTCCGCCGGCCGCCTCGGCGGGCATCGCTCCTCGTCTCTAGGGAACTGAGGTGTGGCTTGTGCCACAGAGCCTGTCTGCACCTCCCTCCAGAGCTCGTGTGTCTGCAGCAGGGACTCTGCGTCCAGGGCCCGTGTGGAGTGGTGGGGAGTGATCTCCAGGACCCTCTAGGAGCTGGGAGTGGGAATCCCGCCTATCTGAGCCCACTTTCCCTGACCCTGCTGGGAATAGCCCTCACCCCTGCCACCCCTGAGGTTTTCCTGATAGACATGGACAGGCCGAGGTCTGGGAGTCCAGGGTAAGACCCCAGTGCCGAGAGGTGTGGCCAGGCTCCCGAGGGACTCACCTTCTCCCCCTTGGGGCCATCTCCGCCTGGGCCGCCCTTGGTTCCAGGGTCTCCCCTGCGCCCCTGCAGGAACAGGCGTGTTGGTGGCTACTTGGACTCTGCCCTCCCTGGGGCCCTGCTGTGAGCTCCAGCCCCCAAGGACAGGCTGCAGTCCTGAAGAGCTGGCGTTTGAGGACCATGACTGGGGCTCTGCTGGGCCAGGATGGAGCCCCTCTTTGGGGACCTCAGGGGCCTGCAGGGTGTGGCTGGGCCCTGGTGCCATTTCCAGAGGGGTGGCTGAGGAGGAAGGGACCCTCAGCCTGGGGCTGTGAGGGCTGGGGACTCACAGGTTCGCCTTTGGGTCCTCGGGGCCCAGGTCCGCCCTTGGCTCCTTTCACACCAGGACTTCCAGGGGCTCCATTGTTGCCTTGGTAACCCTGCGATGGGCGGGGACAGTGCAGCCACTATGAGCAGGTGCATGTGGTGGCTGAGGACCCTCACGCCCAGCGGCCCATGGCGCCTGGCCGCAGACGACAGAGTGGTTGCATGTGCTCGGCAAGAGCTGGTCCGCTGCTCCTTCCATCCTCACACCCATGAGGGCAGAGCAGCTGGTGGCTGGGTGGCTGTTCCCAAGGGGCTCACCTTGCTTCCTTTGTCTCCGGGGTCTCCTGGGGGGCCCCTGCGTCCTGGGCGGCCAGCATCCCCCTGTGAGGTTTAGAGAGATCAGCTCAGCCCGCTGGAGGGAGGAGCAGGACCAGGAGGGTCTTGGGGTCTCCTACCTGCCCACCCCCATCCTTGGAACACCCAGAATGTCAGGACCCGGGTGTGGTCTGCATGGGTTGCTCTGAACCCTCTAGGGGGCACAGGTGACAGGGACACACAGGATGGAGGCTGAGCTCAGGGTCCTGGGCAGCCAGGTCAGAGCTGCCCAGCTTTGGGTAGCAGGTTCCCTGCAGGGGCTCTGGTGGCACCAGTTATGCATGGCTGGCCTTGGGGACAGGCACTCTCTGTGGGGTTCCTTCTCAGTCACCCACCTTGGCACCTTGGTCTCCTTGCTCGCCTGGGCTCCCAGCATCTCCTGGGTACCCGTCAGGGCCCTGAGGGAAGGGGAGGACTGGTGTCGGCCGGGGCCCCCGATGCCCAAGGAAGGGCAGCAAAGTGCTGTCTTCCGAGCCTCAGGGGTCTCTCCCAGCTGTGGGGCCCTGGCTCCCGAGACCCCATCCACAAGGCCAGCCTTGAGGATTTGGCCCATGGCACCCAGCCCACAGGAACAAACACCAGGCAGGCGGATGACCCCATGAGCTGCCTGGGAGCTGTCCCAGAAGCTCCAGAGGCTGTGTCCAGGGCTGGGCAGGCAGGAGGAGCCAGGTGCCTCAGAAAGGTCATCTGGTCTCCAGGGACCCAGAATCCTCACCCGGGCTCCGGTGTCTCCCTTGCAGCCTGGGGGTCCAATGCGGCCCAGCTTGCCCTGAAGCACGAAGGAGCAGAGGAGAGGTCATGCGATTTGGGGCTCAATGAGGGAGAACAGGCACTGCTGGCCCCGACTCGAGGCCGAATGGGGCAACCTGATGGGTGGGGACGAGGCTGGGGCAGTGTCCCCCGTCTCCGTGTGCGTGAGTCTGCATGAGTGGGCGCGTGTGTATGTATGTCTGTGTGTGTGTGTGTGTGTGTGTGCACAGCCAGGGCACAGGCAGAGGCTCACCCTACCTTCTGTCCGTCGGTCCCGTTCTTGCCTGACAGCCCGGGGGCCCCCTGGAAAGGAGTTAGATGTGTCATGAGTGCTGATCCTGATCCCCTCAGCAGCAGGGAAGTGGGTGCTTGCTTACCTTCCTTCCGTCGGCTCCAAATTCTCCCTGTGGAGGGGAAAGCAGATGTGAGCTGAGCTCCCAGCATGGGACACCCCCATCTCTGCGGTGCTGTCTGAGCCCTCAGGCAGGCAGGAGGCTGGAGGAACCCCACTCACCACCCTCAGACCCAGCTTCCCCCTGGAGCTAGGACAGCCTGGTGGGCTGCAGCACCCATCTGCTTCTGACTCCGCCACTGAAACTCACCTTCTCTCCTTTGAAGCCAGGCACACCCTAGGGCAGAAGGAAAGGACAGGGATCACCAGGGCACCCTGGGGTCCTGGAGGGTGGGGCTGGGAGGACCGGGAAGATGGGGAGATGGGCTGAGAACAAAGGGTGAGCAGGGTCCAGTGTTTGTCGCCTGGAACTGCATGCAGGCTCTGAACAAAGGCTGGACGAGGGTTCAGAAGGATGGTTGGTCTTGGGGTGGTCGTGAGACTAAGGCGGTAACGGGGGAGGGGAAGCCTGCTCCAGACAGTGCGAGGTCTCCTGAACCAGGCCCCTCACCACCCAGTGGAGCTCACCTTGGGTCCTGGGAATCCGATGGGGCCTTCGATGCCGGGGTCTCCCTGGGAAAGGACAAAGTCTTGCATGGAGCCCCAGCTCTGGGGTGCAGGAGGGTGGTTGGGAGACTGGGGTGGGAGTGCTTACCTGTCGCCCCTTCTGTCCCGGCTCTCCTGGCTCACCCATGTTGCCCTTGGCACCCTAAAGCAGATGGCAGGGAAAACGGTCACCTAAGTGGGGGTGGAAGGGTGAGCAATGGGGGCCTCGTTGGTCCCCTGAGAGGGGGCAGGTTGAGGGCCGCTGGTCACACCCAGGTCTTGGAGCCAGTCCCCGCCTCTGAGCTCCAGGAAGCCACCCTGCACAGGGGTTTCCTTCTGCTCCTGCGGCTGCAGCTGCAGGGCTCTGATTGTCCCTAGGACAGTGTGGCATTCATGGTGACACTAATCCTCCGAATGGGGTGGGGAGCGCAGCAACTGCCCCAGATCAAGGCTTCAGGAAGCCCTACAGAGGTTGCATCCCTGGAGTGGAGAACCCACTTATTGATGTGCTTTCTGTTCAGGTGCAGAGGGGCAGAGGAGGAGGGAGATTTGAGAGAAGTGGGGGCTTGAGCAGGGGCTCCGAGTGCCACAGCCACGCCCTGCTCCAGGTCTCCCTGTGCCCCACCAGGCCCTGGCCACCACTGCTGCGGGTGGCCGGGCTGCTCCACGGCAGTGTCACTCCTGGTTGTGGCAAGGTGGGCTTTGCTGCCAGGATCAGACAGGGGGGCGGGCCTAGAAGCTGTCACAGCATTTGGAAAGAATGCAGGAGGCTCCTGAGTGGTAACTTCCTCTGAGAGTTATTTTAATGCTCCTATCTGGCTGCAGAATTCTCCCGCCTCTGCCTTGAGGTTTTTGACAGGATGGTTGCTGTTTCAGATCTGGCGGTAAAGTCTGGAAGGATCCTTACACTTCTGATGTCAGGAATGCAGGGGACCATTCAAAGCAGAGTCTGCAGAACCTGCTATTTAATAAGCCACGCTGTGGGTGCCTCTGTGAATCAGTAGCCACAACCCTAACAGCAATGTGTCTTGTGTTAGGCCTGAGTGTTTGCTTGCTTGCTTGACAAGTGTTTTAATGGTATGGCTTAATAATTTTTTAAAAAAGTCTTACTTTGCTGGGGATTTAGCTCAGTGGTTCTGGCTATGCCTTGCAAGAGCAAGGGCCTGAATTCAGTCCCCGGTACCAAAAATAAAATAATAAAATAATAAAATAATAAAAAAAATTTTAAAAAAAGCCTTACTTTTTTCAAAACATTTTTAAAAAGGGAGTGGACAGATCTGGATCTCAGTTTCTCAGGGTGGGATGTGTGAGACACCCAGGCTCAGCTGGCCTCAGATGTGGGGTTTGAGGTGGCCGGGGTCTCACCTTCTGTCCTCGGTAGCCCTTGGGGCCAGGTGGTCCGGGGATCTCCAGGCAGCTCACCTTGTAGCACTGAAATGAGAAGGCACAGTGGAGGGACAGTGGCTCCGGCTGTGAGAAGGGTCCCTGGCACGATAGGGGTTCAGGGCTCACGTGGCTAGGACTCTCAGAGAGGCCCCCAAAGTGCCTGTCAAGCCCAGGGGACCAGAATGAAGAAGCAGATACTTGGGTACTCGGTGGGTGGAGCCTTTCTGTCTCAAGGATTGTAACAAGGTTGAAGGAGCAACTGGCACTGACCAGGCACCATCTGTGTACAGGGTTACACCATGGACTCCGAGAAGCAGCTCGGCCCACACTGTGTGGGGCCCTCAGGCACCTGCTCCCCTTTCCTGGGAGCCAGGGCTGGCACATGGCACACAGGCAAGCGGGGGGTCACAGACATCTGAGGATGCACGATGCCATCCCCTGACCTAGGCTGGGCTGGACACAGCTGCTCCCTGGGGCCATGAGTGACCTTCAAGCCCTGCACTCATGGATGACCTATCTTTGAGCTAAGCAGCCTGGTTTGGGCAGGATCCCTTGTCCGAGCCATGAGATTTGAGTCCAGCACAGAGCAGACAATTTTGCTCCCTCCTCTCCACGTACAGCTCCAGCCCCCGAGAGCTGGAGCCGCAAGCACTGCTTTGTGGGGTCTTGGGAGGCAGCAGGCAGCAGGCCAGGGCAGGCAGGCACCACTCACCTCTCCGTAGGCTTCGTGTTTCTGCGGAAAGATAAGGAGGGCCTCGGTCAGGGTGAGTCTGGGTTTGTGCGGTTACCCAGCCTGGTGGGGTCTCGCCGTCCGTGTCCTCCCTGAGGGACCCCCTGCTCACCATGACCTTGATGATACGGTTGATGGTGTCCTGGTCGATGTCAGTGGAGTCCGGCCGCATGGTGGCGTAGTTGCTGCGGTAGAGCTCGTGAGGGGTACTGGCGATGTCCCTCAGGCCCTGCTCATTCAGGTTCTGGTTCGGTGCCACAGCGAAGAGCCGGATGCCCTCGTCGCGGGCCCGCTCGGCCTGCAGCTTGATGCCGCCGCACGGGCTGCCCGTGACGTGGCCGTCGGTGATGACCACGGCAAAGTTGACGCCGCGAGCCCCCGACCGGCGGATCTCCTGTGTCATGTTGGCCAGCGCGCAGTCGGTAAAGGTGCCCCGGCGGAAGGAGCTAATGCCCTGCAGGCTCTTGGTGAAGGAGGCACGGTCACTGCCTGGAGGGCTGAAGACCTCCACCTGGTCAGAGAAATGTAGGCCGCCGTAGCGCCAGCTGAGCGCCACCTGGTCCAGGTAGAACTCGTTCTGCAGCTGGCTGATGAGCTGTGGCACGAACTGCTGCATGTGGTAGAGCAGGCTGTCGGTGGGTGACTGCATGGCCACACTCTCCGAGGTGTCCAGTACGAAGTACACGTTGACAGGGCAGTCGGTCTTCTCTGGGGACACAGGGTATCATGGCCTGCCCCTGGGCTCCCCTCCCTTCCCTGTGGCCACTCCCTCCTGAGCCCCGGTACCTGGGCAGCTGTTCGTCCTCTCAGAGGTGGTGATGTCGGGTGAGATGGCCTCTTGTTGCTGGGCATGGAGAGTCCCCAGCAGCCCCCCGAGCAGCAGTGCTGCAAAGAGGCCCTGCAGCATCCTGGTGGTCGCCTTGGGCCTCAGTCCTGCAAAGGAGGCACGGTCACACCATCATCCAGGGGGCCTGGACAGTTTGCGGGAGGCAGGGGCCTGGTGCACGGTGTTGCTGCGCCCAACCCACAGTGAGCTCGTCTGAGCCCAGCTCTGGCCCAGTTCTGGCCCAGTCCGGAGGGATGGATGCCCTGGGCCGGCCCCTCACTCACACTCCCATCCACTTGTGCCAGAAGTGGAGGGGGGGAGGGAGGAAGATGCCGCTCTGTCTGGAGCTTGTAGGCCCTGTGTGTGACCTTGGCCAAGGCCATGCCCTCAGGCCTGGTCCCCTTCACTGGAGATGTTGGTGAGGACAGAGGGAGGTCAGTGCTGTCCACACCTAGTGATTATTAACACAGGTCTGCATCATGCTTCTGCCAATCAAGTCCCAGTGAGCCTGTGGTGGGGCTTGGGCCCGGGCATGATGCCGAGAGGCCACCTGCACAGGCCCAGAGCTGGCCTTGCTGTGCCTGCTGGCTGGGGACCCCAGAGCAGGCCTGGCAGCCACTGGGTTGAACAAGCATTGGAGTTGTTGGAATTGCCCACTCTCGTGGGGTACAGAGCCAGCACCACTCTGCTCTCTGCACAAACATCTACCCTGGCTACTGAGGTCCATGACCCAGGGCTGCGTCCCAGCAGCAGCCTGCAGGGCAGCAGCACAGTGAGGAGGATGGGAAGACGTGTGTCCTGTGGCCCTCACCTGGCCACACTGGGCGCAACGAGACTGGCAGGGAGGACGCTGGGGCAGGGATGCGGGCACCTGCGCAGAATTCATCTCAATTTGAATCCCTGGGAAGCTGCCGAGAGTGAAGGAGGCCCATCCAGAGGACAGCGTTCAAACAGCTTTAGCTGGAGAGGGCAATGGAGTCAGGGAGCCAGGTGTGGTACTAAATACGACCGACAATGATAAGAAGTCATCTGAGAGCTTGGGAGAGAAAGAGAGCAAAGGAGATGAGGGAACCAGGGAGCGACAGAGCTCAGACCTGGAAAGGAGTGTGGGAACCAGGCGGCCTCAGGAAAAGTGACAAAGTGACAGAGCTGCCAGCTGAGGACCGGGAGCTCATCCCTCCCAGGGAAGGGAGATAGGGAAGCGAGGCCACATAAAGGGATGTTGGGAGCTGACTCTCAGTCAAGGAGAATTCTGGAAAATCTGCACCGGTACACACAAAGCGAGAACAGAGTGCAGAAAGTACCTCCAGTGAGCTCATGCGGGCGAGGAGGAGGACAGAAGCGGTGTCCACTCCCTGTGTCCTCTCACACCTCTCGCTCTGGCCTGTGTATGAGGCAGAGGTGGCTTCCACACCACCGAGGTGCCTGGCTGTCCTTGGTGTGGCTTGCTAAGGGGGAGGCCAGTGGCCACGTCACGGGGATACAGAGGGTGGCCTCCAACTTGGCAGCAGACCCTTCAGCCCTGGTCAGCTTCCTAGTGGCCTTGGCCTGGCCAGGGTCTCTGCTGCCCCATGCAAGACCCAGGGCCAGTGACACCCAGTGGAGCCCTCCTGAGCTCCTGACCCAAAGACGTACAAGACTGCACAGAAAGCGCTCAGAAAATGTAGAAAAAATACTGCTTACGTGAAAAAGAAAAACAAAACAAATCTAGGGAACAAAGTTAACAAGAATGCACAAGAGTTAGGGAAAAAAAACTCAGGTCTCCGCCCTCCCCAGCCCTCAAGGATAAAGCATCCAAATATCTTAACAGATACTATGAATATCAGTTGTTTCTAACCTAATCTACAGTTAAGTGTAATTTTTTTTTTTATACTGGGGATCGAACTCAGGTCCTTGGGCTTGCTAGGCAGGTGGCAGAACCACTGAGCAAAATCCCGGGCCCCAGTTAAGGGTAATTTTAATTAAAATCTCCAAGAACAATTTTTGTTGTTAAGAGTTGGCAAAATCAGCTTAGGCTTCACTTGGTGGAATAAGTAAGAGTAGATGAGAAAAGTGCAAGAGGAGTGGTGAGAAAACAGGGCTGTGAAGTTTGAACGCCCAGGAAGCTGAGACAGGGACCTCCTCTACCTCGCATGAGACTCAGGGCCAGTGCCACCTGGGGACCACACCTGAACTCCAAGGCAGCAGTAGAGGATATAACCAGGAGCTGGCAGGTCCTAGTGTACGATTGGCTCCTCATTTTCTTAAGGTATCGGGATTTTTGAGGATGTGTAAATATATGGATACATTTATTACAACTGTCATTTTCTTGCTGTATTGAGAATATTATTACTATATAATTTCCTTTTTTGTCTCTTGTAACCTGTTTTGATGCAGGGCTACTTGTTGGTTTTTTTTTTTTTTTTTTTTTTTTTTTTTTTTTTTTTTTTTTTTTTTTTTTTTTTTTTTTTTTTTTTGGTACCGGGGATTGAACTAGGGTCCTTGCACTTGCAAGGCAGGCAGTGGAACCACTGAGTTAAATCCCTGGCCTGATGCATAGCTACTTGTGCTGTCTTTGCTACTCAATGGAATATCTTTTCACTATCAACCTATTTGTGCCTCTGAATCTAAAGCCAGTCTCTTATATACAGCAAAAACCTGAGTCATGGTGTTTGAATCTAGTCTCTGTCTTTGATTGGAGAATTTAACCTATTTACATTTAGCATAATTACTGATGAAGAAGACTTCTGTTACTTCATATCTGTTATAGCTTATGGCTTTTCCCCCCTAGATTTCTGCATTACTTTCTTTTGTGTTTGATTTTTGGTAGTAAAGTATTTAAATCCTCTTCTTATTTCCTTTGCATTACTTTATTACTTATTTTCTTTGTGCTTACCATGGGGATAACACTTAACATTCTAAAATTAAAACACCTGAATTTAGGACAACTTAAATTTAATAATGTACAAAAGTTGCTCCTAGAATAGCTGTATCTCCACCCTTTTCATTTACTAATGTCACAAAATTATATCTGCAAACAGTATCTGTATGGAGATGTATTAGTACCTGTTGAGTATCTCTCCCTCAGTCAGATACTAAAGGGATTGGTTCCAAATCACTTGGATGCCAGAATCCAAAGCTAAGGTCTTCTATAAATGGTGTGGCATTTGCATCTAACCTATGCTGATACCCCCTTTACTTTAGTATATGTGCTGCCAAAGCGAGCAACCCCTCTTTACTTTTAATCATCTCTAGATTGCTTCCAGTGCCTAGCACAAGGTAAATGCTATGGAAATAGTTGCTATACTGCATTATTTAGGGACAGTGACATGGAGAGAAGTTTGATATGTGTTCAGTACAGACACAATTCCTTTTCAAATACTTTCAGTCTGCAGTTGATTAAATTTGTAGAAGTACAACCCACAGTCACGGGAGGCTGACCATACTCCAAAAAAAGCAAAACTAATTTTAATGCACTAGTTTCTGAAATTATTTTGCAAATAAGATGTGAAATTACAAATCACTGTTTTAATAGTATTAGCTTTTAGATTTTTTAAAAGCATGTTTAAAAACTCACACAGAAAACTAAACTGGAGTTATACTTTGTAGCCACGATGATGCTAGCTTTTGTACTTGGAGGTGTATTTACCTTTACTGAGATCCTTATTCCTTCACTGAATTTGATGATTATCTAATATCCTTCCTTTCAACATTCAGGTTGCCCACTTGCTAGTGTCCTACAGGACAGATCTAGAGTGATGGTGAGCTCTTTCCCTCCCTTCCTCCCTCCCCCCTTCTTTCCTTCCTTTCTGCCACTTCTGTTGTCTTAATTTTTTCCCTTAGTTTTAAGGGACAGTTTTGCTGGATATAGGCTTCCTGGCTAACAGTTTGAATATGACAGCCCACTGTCCTCTGGCCTCTGAACTTTGATAATAAATCTGCTGGTGTCTCATTAAAAATCCTTTGTATGTGACAAGTTATATACACCTCAAAATTGTTGCCTACAAAATTCTTTGTTTTTTGAGTTATACTGTGTCTCATTGTGGGCCTCTGAGCTCGTCTTGCTTGGAGTTCATGAGAGTCTTGGATGTTTATATTCATGTCTTTCATTAAATTCATGATGTTGTCTTTCAGCCATTATTTCTTCACATATTCTTTGCCCCTCTGCTATCTTACCCAATGGGATCCATACACTGTACATATCAGGCATCTTCATGGTGCTCCTTGGGACTGAAGCTCCTTACTCTGTGTACTTTTCTCCAGCCTTTTAACTTTCTATTTCTCATCTTCCATAATTTCCACTGCCATTTCTTCAAGTTCACTGATTCTCTTTTTCCCAGATCAAAGCAACCCTTGACTTTCTCTAGAGAATTTTCTATTTCAGTTGGATTTTCCAGCTCCAGATCTTCTTTTTGGCTCTTCATTCCCATTTCACACATTATTTTCTCAACTTTCCTCACATCTTCCTTCAGTTCTTTGAGCATCTTTAAGACAGTTGTTTTAACATCTTTTTCTAGTAGATCTACCATCTGGTCTTCTTCACAGAGGGAGTTGTTGGTTATTTCTGTCCTTTGGGTGCCTTGTGATATTTTGTCGACTTTGGATATTTGGAAATCAGAATCTCCCTGTTTGTTCCATCTGTGTTTAATGTGGACTGTCTCTCTGCCCAGGGCCAGCTGTAAGTGTAGACGTAGGTGTCCTCAGGTCTTGTCTGAGTCTGCACCTTCCCTGGGCAGGTGCAGGGACTTTCTGGCTTCCTCTGTACATGTGGCTGCCTCAGAATATGCTTATGTGTGGCTCCCAAAAGGGGGAACACAGAAAATGAAGGGAGAAAACAAACAACAAACAAAACAAAACCCTGCCCTTTAAGTGGCCTGAGAGGTGCAACAAGTTTTAAGAGGCAGAACCTAAAAAGCATTTTGTCAGACCCCAATATCATGATGTTAGAAATCAACAGCAGAAGGAAACTAGAAAAATCACCAATTCATAGAAATTTGAGGAAATTAAACAACACTCATAGGCAACCAGTGGATCAAAGAACCACAAGGGAAGTTAGAAAAACTTAGAGATGAATAAAAATGAAATGAAATTTTACAAAGCTTGTGGTACACAATGAAAGCAGTGCTGAGGGGGCAACATTTAGTTATAAATGTTTTCATTAAAAACAACAAAGAAGGTGGGCATGGTGACATACACCTTAATCCCTGCTCTCTGGGATCTGAGGATAGAGAAACACAAGTTCAAGCCCAGCCTGGGCACTTAGTCACTTCAGGAGCTCCTGTTTTAAAAGATAAAAAGGTCTGGGAAGCAGCTCAGTTTGACGGCCCTAGGTTCAATCCCCAGTACCATAAAACACACACATGTGCATGTGTGTGTGCTCATGCGTGTGCACGCGCACACACACACACATACACACAGAGTAAGAACTATCTAAAATCAACAACCTAAATTTAGAACTTACGGAACTGGGAAAACAAGAACAAACTACACCCAAAGCTAGAAGTAAATAGACTAAAGGAGAGACAACAAAATAGGAAATGGAAAAATAACAAAGAACATCAATTAAACCTGAAGTTGGTTGTTCGAAAAAATAAGCAAGATTTTACAAACCATTAGTTAGATGAACTGAAAACAAAGAAGACTCAAATGACTAAAATCATATATGACCATAGGGACCCTATGACCGATTCTGTAGAAATAGAAATGATTATAGAAAGTACTGTGAGTAATTTTTTTTTTTGAGACAGGGTCTCACTGTGTAGTTGAGACTGACCTGGAACTCACTACGTAGTCCAGGCTGGTTTTGAACTCACAGAGATCCTCCTGCCTCAGCCTCCTGAGTCCTGGGATTACAGGCATGTACCACCAGGCCTGGCCTTTTCTTTCTTTCTTTTTTTGAGCAATTTTGTGCTGACAATTTAGAAGACCTCAAGGAAATGGAGAAATTCCTGGAAACATAAAATGTACCAAGACTAAACTATGAAAAAAATAGAAAAACTCAACAGACCTAAAACTAGTAAAGAGATTACTGAATCAAAAATCTCTTGATAAAGAAAATCACTGGACCTGAGAGCCTCACTGGTGAATTCTACCCAACATCTGAAGAAAATTTAGCACCAGCCCCTCTTGAACTTCCCACAAAACTTGGAGAGGAGGGGACACTGCCTATCTCATTCTGTGAGGCCAGTATTGCCTGACACCAAAGCCAAACAGATACTACAAGAGAGAAAGACTATAGACTAAAACCCTTATGAACATAAATTCAAAATCCTTAGCATGGGGTTGGGGATTTAGCTCAGTGGTGCTGCTGCCTGCCTCACAAGCACAAGGTCCTGAGTTTGATCCCTGGTACTGGAAAAAAAAATTCCTCAACAAAATGCTAGAAAATTGCATCAAGCAGCATATAAACAGGGTTCTAAACCATGATCAATTGGGAGTTATTCCTGTAATGCAAGAATGGTTTAACATATGAAATCAATCAATGCTATTTACCTCATTAATAGAATGAAGGATTAAAAACCCAGATGACCAGCCGGGCATGGTGGTGCACACCTGTAATCCCAGCACTCGGGAGGCTGAGGCAGGAGGATTGCTGTGAATTCAAGACCAGCCTGAGCTACATAGTGAATTCCAGGTCAGTCTCAACTACATAGTGAGACCCTGTCTTAAAAAGCAACAACAAAAAAACCTCCACATGATCATTTCACTTGATGCAGAAAAAACATTTGAAAAAGTCAACACTGTTCCAAGATAAAAAAAAAAGTAACAAACTAAATATAGAAGGAAACTACCTCAACACAGTAAAATTCATATACAAAGACCCAAAACCTACAGTGAGCTGCATCCCCAAGGTGACCAGCAAAAGCTTCCCCTCCGAGGTCAGGAACAAATCAAGGGTGCATACCCACAGCTCCTCCCTCAGTGCTCATGACAAAGAAACTGGGCCATAAAAAGTGGCAGAAGTCATGCAAGCTGGAAATGAAGTAGAGTGATTTCTGTTTGATCACACACACGGGCGCGCGCGCACACACACACACACACAGAATTTTCTGTGATACTCAGAATTGAATCAGGATCTCTGATGAACTATATCCCTATCTATCTATCATCTATCTATCTTCCATCTGTTTATATTTGAAACAGGGTCTCACTAGGTTGACAGGCTGGGCTCTAACTTGTGATCCTCCTGCCTCAGCCTCCCAGAGTGCTAGGATTACAGGTGTGCATCAGCACATCTGGCTGATGATATGCTCTCACTTGATCTTAGCCAAAAGGCTGAGAAGCAATTATGATATGCTCTCATATGTAGAAAACCTTAATGATTCCACAAATACTGTTACAACTAATAAACAAATTAAGCAAAGTGGCAGGATACAAAGTAACTCATATAAACCAGTTATATTTCTATATAATAATAATAGGCAATCCAAAAAGGAAATTTAGAAAATATCTTACTTACTAGTCTACCAGAAGAATAAATATTTAGAGACTAATCTATGAGGTGGAAGACTTATACAGTGGAAATTATAAAACATTTGTGAAAGATATTAAACAAGAAAATAATTAATAAAAGAACAGATATTTTATATTCATGGATTAGGAGACATAATACTGTTAAGATGGCAATATTACCAAAATTGATCTAAAGATAGTACAATTCTTATTAAAATCCCAGTTTAAAGAACCATTCTAAATGCGTTTGAAATCTCAGGGAACCCTAGATATCAAAAACAATCTCAACAAACAAAGCCAGAGATTCCTATTTCCTGATTTCAAAACATACTACAAAGCTACAGTAATCAACACAGTATAGCACTGCATACAGGCATGGCACGTGGCTCTCTGTAGGACAGAGTCCAGAAATTAGCCTTCACACAAATGGCTGAAGATTTCAACTAGCGTTCCAAGATCATTCACTGGGGAAAAGGCAGTTTTTTCAACAAATGGTCCTAAGAAAACTATATATCTACATGCAAATGATGATGTTAGATCCTTACCTTACACTATACACAAAATAAATTCAAAATGTGACCTAAACATGAGAAAACCTAAAACTGCAAAACTTTTAGAGGAAAGTATGGGACTTTAAACTCATGACATTGGAATTGGCAAGGATTTGTTGGATCTGACATCAGAGGCATCAGCAATAAAAAAAAAATGATAAATTGGATTGCATGAAAATTTGAAGTTATTGTGCATTGAAAGATACTACCAACAGAATGAACGTGGACTGCAGAGGATGGAAGAAAATATCTATAAATCATATCTGATAAGGATTAACATCCAGAATATATAAAGAACTTCTAAAACAACAACAACAACAAAAATCAAACATTAAACATGAGCAAAAGACTTAGACATTGCTGTAAAACAGATGCAGGAATGGTCGATAAGCAGATGAAAAGATGGTCAACCTCACTGACCATTAGGTTAATGCATAGAATGGTGCTGGTGAGGTTGTGGAGAGAGGGGAAGTCCTGTACCTTCCTGGTGGGAGGCAAAGTGCTGCACCAGCTGTGGAAAACGGGATGGTGGCTCCTCAAAACAAGTGTAAGTAGAACCACTGACTCCGCTGTTCCATGTCTGGCATGGATTCGGACGACCTGAGGCGGGGTCTCGAAGAGGCGTTTGCGTGCTGCCTGTGTCCACAGCAGCGGTATTCCCAACAGTTAAGTCACGGGAGCAGCCCGTGTGCCCAGCGGCAGCTAAGTGCGCAAGCCAAATGGGAAGTGGGCATAGTCTGCGATGGCGCATCATTCAGCTGTAAAGGGACGGAGCCGCTGCTGGTGCCACGCTGTGGCTGGGCCTGGAGGCACTATGCTGACAGAGACTGAGGCACCAAGTGACAAACACAGTACGGTCCCCTCACACGAATCACCTGGGGCCGCTGCAGTCACGGCAACAGGGTGGCAGCGTGGCTGGCAGGGGCTGGCAGGGGCTGAGGGTACTCGTTCGGTGGGTTTCAGCCTCCCCAAATGGAGAGTTCCAAATGTAGATGGTAGTGATGGTTGCAGAAAGACAAAATGTGCTTAACACCCCTGAACCGCGCACTTAAACATGAATAAGACAGTAAATTTTATGCTATGCATGTTTTAGCACAATAGACAAAATTGTATGTTTGTGTGAAGCTCTTGCTAAACAATGGAAAGATACACACCAGCTAGAAACATGGCAGAAATCACAGTCAGGCAAGTCACAGTGAAACCACACGTCAGTGACCAGATAATGTTACAGGGCATAAAACCAAAGACAAGCAGAACAAACCCACACCAGGCAGCGCTATCCCCTGCAGGGTGGGCAAGTTGGGAAAGACCACAGCAGCATCCACTGCACAGAGGCCTGATCCTGTCCTGCTTCCTGGTGGGTTCTGACCACTGCCTTGAGGCCCTCAGGTGCAGGGACCCTGGCTTTTGGTCTGCGGGATGTTCCCCCCTTCACTACTGCCCACGTTCACGGTACCCTGCGGCAGGGATGGCACCCAGGCCATGGTAAGCAGCAGCCAGGGCCACGCCAGGGTGTGGTGTGGCACATACCAGGGTCCCTGGCTTAGCATGGATGTGAGAGAGGATGGAGCAGAGCTGATCTCTGGAGCACGGGGCCCTGGGGAAGTAAAGGGTCCGATCTTCGGAGTTTTCCCTGCATAATCACATTATGCAAAGCTGTGTTTTGGGGCTTTGGGGCTGTGAACAGTCTGTCTAACTGAGCTGGGGACCCTGGCAGCCTGCTGGGCAAGATGCACAGTTGCTTTCCAGCCCGCCCTGTTCTCAGAGGCAGAGGCCCACGCAGATCTCCAGCCCTCTCAGGGTTCTGGCCTGTTCTCTGTCCTGGACCCTGGGAGCTGCATCCGGAGGCCCTGCAGCCCTAAAAGACCTGAATTCCCTCCAAAAGACAGTGTCCCCGACAATGTAACGGGTGCTGCCTGGGGCTCTAAGGAACTGGGGCTCACCCTGCCTTTCCCACCCCACCCACGCCACCATCTCCAGTAGAGGGGCAATATCTGAGCAGCTGTGTCCCTGACTGTGTGGCCTGCAGAGGGTACCCAGGGGCCCTTCAGCCTGGTGCAGGCTCCTGGCCTACCCTCCCTCTCCCTCAGAGGGAAGGCAGCAGCGGCTTTGCCTCCTGGGCTCAGGGAACTGAGGCAGCACACAAACCCAAATTCTTCTGGGGGGTTAAATGCAACCTGGCTGCCAAGTCAGAGCTGCTTGTTGGGAGAAAAACAACAGGAAATCAGTGGCTCGCAGGCCTTCTTTTGGGGTGCCTGGTCCTCCCTGGGCACGGGCTCCATGCCCCTGTACATGCAGGTCCACGGTTACCCTGTGTGGAAACTAGCAGCAGTAGAGATGCTTCCAATGTCTCCTTCCCACCCATGGGTGCTGGGCCCTGGAGCTCCGCTGCTGCCCCTGGGGTCCCAGGGTGGGTGTGGGGTGGGGTGGGGTACTGCTCCCCCGGCCCCCCTCTTCCTCGGTCACCCAGGCACACTCCAGGGCAGGGCTGGTGGGGGAGGGACTGTGACCTGCCCTGTCCCCCCCAGGACACGAGGACCCCTCCTCCTCCGCTGCCCAGCGCCCCCTCCTCACAGCAGGAGGCGTGCACCCAGGTACCCCGCGCCCGATGCTGGGGTTCAAGCGTGGGGTGTCCTCCCAACCCACGAAGTCCCCAAGGCGGAGACCCCAGGCCTTGGACTGAGGGTGCCTGGTGGCCTGAGGAGAGACAGAAGTCTGTGTTCGGGGTTAGGGGCTCCCACCTTGCCCAGAGACTGAGGGGAGCTGGGGCAGTGAAGCCAAGACAGCCCTGAGCAGGCGCGGACAGGAGGCGCGGACAGGAGGCCCGGACAGGAGGCCCGGGCGGCGCGGCTCCAGGGCGGGACGCCCCAGGCCTTGGACTGAGGGTGCCTGGTGGCCTGAGGAGAGACAGAAGTCTGTGTTCGGGGTTAGGGGCTCCCACCTTGCCCAGAGACTGAGGGGAGCTGGGGCAGTGAAGCCAAGACAGCCCTGAGCAGGCGCGGACAGGAGGCGCGGACAGGAGGCCCGGACAGGAGGCCCGGGCGGCGCGGCTCCAGGGCGGGACGCGGGACG
>NW_022900936.1:651522-671690 GCF_012274545.1 Fukomys damarensis
GGCTGGGGCGGGAGGGGACGGAGTCCCAGAACCCAAGTCTGTCCTGTCTGAAAACGGGGTCCCGCCCCTGTCCCTCCCGACTTGGCTGTGCCCCTACCTCGCTAGTGCAGGGTGAGGAGGGAGTCCGCACGCCGGTCACCCGACCACTTACCCCTGGTTCCTCAGCCGGAACAGAAGTGTGTCCTGGAGGCCACCTGGGAGGCAAGGCAGCCAGGGCCTGGGAGTCCCTCGTTGTGACCCCCTTTCTGCAAGAACCTCACAGGTGGCTTGGGGCCCCGGGCCCAGCATGCACCCGGCAGAGCCAGAGGCGGCCAGCTGGCACGTCCACCCAGGAGCCTGCCCAGAAACTGGGACCCAGCTCCGCAACTGCTGATCTCTGCTTCAGCGCCCCCGCTGGTGGTGTCTGGAACTGGCCCTGCGGTGGGTGCCTTGGTCCCCAGTCCTTCCTGCAGCTGCCCACAGAGGCCTCTTCTCTGGTGTCCTCTCTCCTGGCTGCATACTAAGCTGGCCGAGAGTGCAGTCCACCGGGCATCCGTGACCCCAGTGGAAGGGGAAATGTCACCACAGCACCGGGTGGCACTGTCCCCTGCCCCAGTGGCCTTCCCAGGGGATCGCATTGCCTCGAGCCAGGGCCTGGTAGGGAGGGGGGTGAGAATGGCAAACGGGAGTCTCCTGAGTGTGTGCTACGTGTGGGTGCATGAACGCTATGTGTGACAGGGGAGCCTCTGTGTCTGAGCCAGTACTTCATGAGGAAAAGAGGTTTGTCAGCTCCAATTCGGGAGGCTGAAAGTCCAGGACTGGGAGGCCCCATTGCTTTGGCCTCTGGTTGGTGGGAAGGTGTCACAAGGCCTGGAACACATCGGAGCACATCTCCAGGAGAGAGGTCAGACAGCCATGCAGAGTTGGGCTCCTCTTCAAGAGCTAAGGGTCCTGGGAGACCTCCCCAGTCCCTTCCACTAGGTCCACGTCTAAAGGTCCCATTGCCGTCCTCCAGTGCCACACCCTGAGTTTCTCCTCTGCCGAACTACCAGAGGCTCTCAGGCCACAGTGCAGACCTGCTGTATCCTGGGAAGACAGTGCCCCAGAAAAGACCGCAGGATCTGGGTGGTAACCACCATGCCTGTTCAGCCTCCTGACCTGGCCTCCTGGAGATCATGGGCCCTGTAGACTGGCAGTGTCACTCCAGTGGCACCTGCCGGGCAGCGTGTGGCCTCATCTTCATAGCAGACTACTAAGGCATTGACCGGCCATGGCCATAGCACCCTGTGCCATCCACTTAGAAAAGGAGCTGATGTGAGAGGGATACCTGGGCCTCTGTGGAGGCCTGGGACAGCGCCTGGGTCCTGGCGACTCTCTACTCTGCGCCAATGTGGTCTGGAGAGTTGGGGACCACCTGACCCCCATAGGGGGTCACTGCTCCTCCCTGCAGTGGTGGCACTGTGGGAGGAGGTGTGAGCATGTGTCAAGCGCTGAGCCTCTGCTCAGTGGGTGGGAGATGAAGCCTGTGGGGACCCAGGAGTGGACCTCTGGGAGATTTCCAGGGGTCCGAGGATCAGGCTGTGCCAGGGCCTCCCCTCAAGGTAAAGACTGCTTTGTGGTGCCCCTACTTCTGAGATCAAAATACATCCACCCCTGGGAGGACTGAGCTGAACTGTGGCTCAGGTAGAGTGGGGCAGGAAGTGCCCTGCTCTCTACTGTGTGTCCTGTCCTCGTGGTCCTCGGGGTCTGTGAGGCATGTGACTGACCTCACGCCACAGTAATGGTGCCAGGCACCCTGCTCTTCATGAAATCCTGCATGCTCCTGGGGCTCCGGGGAGACCCAAACTTTCAGCTTCCTGCCTCAGGGTGGGGACTCTATCCTGGGGTGGCCCAGCCTGCAGGTGGCTCAGGCCTGGGTTCATCACCTCTTCCAGACCCCTAATTCCAGGCTGCAGGTCTCCCAGCTCCTCCACCAGGGACAGCCCTGCAGGCTGCTCTGTGGCCATGGTCCCTTCTGGGCACCATGAAGGGCCCTGCAAGGTTGGCTGCAGGCTCATGGGGTGGCCCGTTTCTCTGGCTTTCATCCTGTTGGTGGTGCAGAATGGACATACTTTGGTGCCAGGAAGACTGGCAGGACCTGTGTGACGCGTGTGCCACGGGAGGAAGAGCTCTCTGTACCGGGGCTATTGGTGTGTGCTGGCCAGTCTACAGGACCAGGGGGCCTGGGTCTCCATGGAGAGCCCTTGTGGCTCGGCTCACAATATCCTGTGGGGTCACTCTGGGTGTCAGGAGCTGTTTGTGGCTTTGTGCTTGGTGATGCCGAGGATGTTTTGGAAGATGTTTCTCCAGAGTCCCCTTGGCTCACCTGAGGAGTTGGCAGATGAATGATTCTCGTCAGCTCCAGAGTACCCGATTTTCTTCAGGGACAACTCAGAAAAATGAAATCGTGGCAGAACCTTTGAGTCAGACTGTGTCATGGCTCTGGTGTTCTGCACTGGTGTCAAGCTGGGGGATTTGTGTTTAAACTGACACTGGCCTGCTATTCCTAGTCACCTTACTAGGTTTTTGGATTGTTGAGCACTTGTATTTTTGTCTTTTTGCCCAACAAGCGTGGAGCACCACGAGGCCTTTGTGTGGACAGTTGTTGACATTTCTAGTGGAATCTGGGACCACAGTCCAGTCGTGTGTGGACCAGGTGGGGCAAGGACACAGGAGCAGTGGTCTCCCATGCGGCTGGGTAGGAGGTGCCATAAGTGCTCAGCAAGGATGGGGCAAAACCCAGCTGTGTAACAGCCCTTGGAGTCGAGGTCGTTTCTCAGGAAGGGAAGCCAGCCTGGTGATGGTGGTCCCCCAGGGTGGTGCCCAGAGAGCTCCACTCATGTCTGAGCTGGGGATCCCTGCATCACCGGGGAGGCCACCCACCCACAAAGAGGTAGACAGAGAAAAGAGAAAAACCTTCCATGGCTTCTACCTTTGCTCTGGTGGTTTGGTGATGTTTATTTCCCTCCACCACCACTGAGGGCATCTAAACTATATGCATTCAGACTTACAAGTACCTCAAAATATTTACACCCCAGCAAAAGCTCCTTCTTCACCAGCTGTGCTGTGCTGAATTGAAGGGTCACTCGCTGTCCTGCAGCTTGGCTCTGTGCTGGCACAGGAAGGCCATGCACATGAGTTCTCTGGCGTTGCCTCTGGGCTGTGAGCATGTCAGGAAGCTCATTCAAGGCTCCTCACAGAGGGCCCACCCGGAGGGCAGGGTGCCTCGCTCCAAAGCTGAGAAAAGATTGTCCATGTTCATTTTCCTGGGAAGGGGCCAGGTTTAAGTGGACTCTCAAAGAGATTATGTATTTTTAAAGACCTCAAACAACAAAACATACAAAAACCACATCAAACAAGATTAAATCTTTCTACGATAACTTAGAGGGAACAGAGTTATCACTACCACTGTCATCGCACCACAATCACGGCCATCACCATCATCACCACGGCCATCACTGTCACCACATCACCTCCGTCTTCCGTCACCAGCATAACCACCACTACCTCCTCCATCGTCAAGCAAGTCCATCACTGTGCCTTCACCATCCACCACTAGCAGCCCCATTACCATCTCCCCTGGCCTGTGAAGGGCTTCTCTGTTTCTCTGCAACAAGCCACCCCACTGTCGTGGCTTTAAACAACCTCCCTTTCATTTGCTCTTTCCAAGGGTGTGGAGACTGGGCTGGCTCAGTGGCCAGTCCTCTGCTAGCTGCCCCAGTTGCATTATGTGGCAGCCATCAGCGCTGGAGAGGTGAGATGACCTAAGATGTTGTGAGCAGGCTGCTTGCCAGGCACTTGGCTCTCCTTCACGTGACCTCGTTGGAAGGCCAACCTGGACATTTAGTGGGCATCAGTGTTCCAATAGGGTGAGAACCAAAGCTGCCGAGAGTCTTGAAATCTGGGTTCAGAAACATGCCATGTTGGTTTGCCACATTTTGTCGGTCAAGGCAAATCGATTAGAAGGTAGACCAGGATCCAGGCATGGAGAAATAGATCCTAGCTCTGGATCATGAATGCTGCAAAGACTTTGTGACCATTTCCTGTCTCCACTGTATGCCCTGAGCAAGCAATCAGCACTCAGGGTCCTGGGCAGCAGAATGGTACAGCCTGTGCTGAGCTGGGGTTATAATTTCTATTGCTATTACAGTGGATCCTCAAGTTAAGACTGGCCTGACATTCGAACAACTTAGATTATGTCTGGAATTTTAGTTTTAACTTACCACCAAAGTCTTGAGTTACAACCCGAATGCTTGTGCTTCCAGATGGTCTGAGATATGGAGTTAAGCCTTAAAGCGTTCTGGAAGGAACATTACAACATCCTTCCCTGTGTGGGGCTAATCCTGGGCCAGTGTCTCTCTAAGGACAGTGAGATCTACCTGTGTACAGGAGAGAAAATTCGAAGGCTGTGTAGAGGAGCCTGAGCCTTCAATTGACCAACTTGAGTTACAACCAGCCCTCGTGAATGAATTGAGTTATAAGGGTCCACCGCATTTGTTTTTTTTCCACATAAGTATATGGTCCCAGCTCTTGGTCTGCCTGGTCATTTATTTTTTGGTACCAGGGATCAAACTTAGGACCTTGTGCTTGCAAGGTAGGTGTGGTGCCGCTAAGCTAAATCCCTTGCCTTGCCTGGTCTTTTTTGATAAATGATGGACATCATGTGTGGAAGATGTGGAAGTTCTGTTCAGTATAATCTGCCTTTTTATAGGATTTAATGCTATTTTGGTTGTCACTGAGTACAGGGAAAGATCACCTTTTTCAGGCAAGGATTGGTATCAGTCTACATTTATGTCTTTATTAGTTTTTCCTTACTCCTGCGATGTAGCTTTTCAAGAGGCCTGGCTGAGATCCCGTGGTGTGTACTAAAGTTTGATTATGTTGGTGTCCAGCACTGAGGGGCTGGTAAAGATGATGCTTAGCTTTTTAAAAAGCAGCTTTATTGAGCTATCTTTTATGTAACATACAGTCCATTCTGTTCATGTGTGATTCAATAATTTTAGTAAATTTGCCAGGCAGTGTAACTGTCACCATAGATCAGTTTCCAGGCATTTTCACCACCCTGTAAGACCTCTCATGCCTTCCACAGCCAGTGCCCATTCCTCCCTACCTCCACCCCAGGAAACCATTAGTCCACTTCCTGTCTCTCAGATTTGCCTTTTGGGATTTCCTATAAGGGCTCTCATGTCTGGCTTCGCCTGGCTGTTGTGTGTCCGAGTTTTGTTTGCTGTGTATAGAGCAGGTGTGAATGGTGCGCACATGGTTTTTTCTTAAACAAAAGCCCTTCAGATTGCAGTAATCCTTCAGTTAATGTCCAGGGCTCTGAAAAAACAGATTTTGATGACTCTGTCAGTAATTTAATTCCTCTTAAGGAGGAAAGGGTTTATCGAGAGACTCCCTCAGCCATCCCATGGTTGACTTTTGTATATTGAGCCCATTGCTTGCTATATATTAGTTATCACAGCTTTTAAAAATAGACTGCAGAACTTACTTCTTCTTTCCAATATATGGTATTTTATTCTTCTTTTCCTCACCTTTATGCACTGGCTAAGCTGCTAGTAAAGTGTCAATCAACAGTGGTGGAGTGGAGGTCACTTCGGCAGCACATATCCTACAGTGGTGGTGAGTGTGGAGGTCTGCTGTCCCCTGAATTAGAGAACATCTTCTGTCTCCCACACTAAACACAATGTTAGCTATAGGGTATTTTTGTTGAGAAAGCTACTTTCAGAGTACTTTCATAAATAGAGGCTGCCGTTTGTCAGCTACATTTCTTGCATTTATCGAGATGGTCAGTGCTTCCTACCCCCATTCTGTTTACTACAAAATCTTAAACCAAAATTGCACTTGGCGTATTAGCCCTCTTGCTCATGGCGAGGTATCCTGCTTATATTAGTAGGGTGCTAATGTTCTGCTAAGAACTTTTGAGTCTATGTTCCTGAGGGATGTTGGTCTGTGTTTTTCTTTTCTTTTTTAAAATGTTTGTCTGGTTTTGGCACAGACAATAGTAGACTAAAAAATTTACTATTATTATTACTAATTATTATTATTGCAATCCTATGGATTGAACAAAGGGCCTTCACACTGAGCTACATCCTTAGCCTTTTTATTTTTAATTTTTTAAAATTTTGAGACAGTGTCTCAATAAATTGCTAAATTGTCCAGAATGGCTTGAACTTGCCATCTTCCTGCCTGGCTTCCCAAGGTACTGGTATTATGGGCAGGCACCACCATGGTTCGCAGCAAATGAATCTTGAAATCTTCCTTTCTCTTTGTCAAAACAGTTTATACAGGATCAATGTTATTTCTTTCTCAAATGTTTGATGGAATTGTTCAATGAAGACCTCTCAGGAATGAATTCATCTTTTGAAACATTCAGACTATTTCTTCTTGAATTAGTTTAGAAATGTGTGTATTTCCAGCACTCTATTTCATTGCATTGGCATAAGGATGACCACTGTGTCTCCTGATGGTCCTGCTAAAGCCCATCAGAGCCGCAGCGATGAGTGGGTGGATGGAGGATCTGTGGGTTGGAAGTGACTTCAGGGGACTCCGGCTCTGGGGGTTTGGCTGAAGTGTCACAGAACTTTCTTGGTTTCCCTTTGGGTCAGGGACCCCCCAAGTTCCCTGAGATGGTCCTGGGGGATGCCCAGCTGTGAGCAATGTCCTACTGTAGCACAGTGGAGGGTACCGCCCTGCTGAGATCAGCCTGCCTCTGCTTCCTGTGCTGTGGTGGGCAAGGCATGGGGACAGGGTGCTGCCTGCTCTCCCGCTGGCCTGGCCTGACTGAGCCTTGTGGGTCTGGTGTTGCCCATGCTGGACACTTACAGTTGGCTTCCCAGGGTGAGTGACCTCAGAGGATGGAAGGATGGCTCCTGCCTGGCCTCAGGCTCTCACGTCTGCTGTGGATGGACTCTGTGTCACCTCTCTGAGGTCCCTGGATCCATTTTCAGGGCCTGGCTCCTATCTGCCCATTCTCTGATCTAGGGGGAGCCAGGGTGGGGAATCTCCATTCGGGCTTCATGACCTGAGGAGGTCACTGACTCTCCTGTGCCTCTGAGGGCACAGTGTGCTTCTCTGTGATTGTGAGGGACCGTGTGGGTGGGCAGACATTCTGGGTTGCAGTGTAGGCCTCACTTATCAGTCCTGATAGTGCGGCCAAGTCAAGACCTTGGGCTGCTGTCCATGCTGGCCCAGGCAATGTGCTCAGTGCCCCTCTCTTCATGTCGCTGGATGTCAGGGCCTGAATGCGCCTCTTGATAGTTCGTGCCTTGCTTCTATCTTGGGCTTGGAGTGGCTGCTGTTGCCCTGGGAGCCCAGGAGGCAGTGTTCCAGGATCCTCAGCAGAGACTTTGCTGCTGGCTCTGGGCTCCAGGCAGAGACCCCAAGGCTGGGCTTCCTCCTCCTTGCCTGGGGCCAAGGTCTTCTTGGGGCTGGGGCAGCTCCTGCTCCTCACCCATGTCAGAGACACAGGGACTGGGGACCAGGGTTACAGGCAGCTCAGTGGATACTGGTCTCCCAGGCGTCACTTTCCACCACAGACAGGGAGCCGATTCATCACTCAGAATGTGCCATGGTGACCGGTCCAGGTGCATGTGCCACAGCAGACGTACCAGGAAAGAACTTGTGCTGTTGGTGAGTAACCATGGTTACAGTCAAGTGCCCATGTGCTCTGCACAGCAAGGCTTCTATGTCCGAGCTCAGAGGGCAAGGATTTTAGTATGCGGCAAAGTCTCAGAGGCTTAGCAGTTGAGTGTCCAGCTCTGGCTCTTCTGGACTAGCACTTCCTATGATGTTCAGGGCCTAATACAGACCCCAGCGCCCCTGGGGAACCTGCCAGTCCTGGTGTCCAGGTCTGCATCCAGCTCCCTCCTCTGGCAGGTAGAAGCCTGTGAGGCCCTTGCTCTTTGTCCCTGTGTCACATGGCAGATGTGATTAAGGCTGATCATCAGTTGACCTTGAGATTGGAGGTCACTGGAGGAGCCTGCCCTATCACATGAGCCATGAAGAACTAGTGGGAAATTGTGTGTGCTCATACATTTTGTATAAGCATAAGCGTGCACACACATATGCCATACACCCATGCATACACATCCACACACATAAGTGTGCAAGCATGTATACACATGCATATCAATGCACACATGCAAATGGTGTGCGGATATGCAACTACGCACACGCGAGCACGTGGGCATCTGTGCACACGTCCGTGCGTGGCTATGTGTACGTGTATACATATGGCAGCAATATGCAGCCAAGTGCTCTTAGCTGGGACTGAGCTTTCCCGACACCCGAGCCCAGTGAGCTCAGCTGTGCGGGGGACACATGTCAGCCACCGCCCTGGGGGCTCGCAGGAAGCCGTCCCCCTGTTACAGCCCCCAAGGAGGGAACAGGATGTGCCTGTGTGAGCGGTGGGGGGCGGCACGGGCTTCCTCTGAGTCACTCACAGAGGCTGTTTCCAATTATGGTCCAGCTAGTGCAGAAACAGCTGTGTGGGGCCTCAGAGCTGGGAGCAGGGTGTCAGAGGCCCAAATGCACCTCGAACCCCCCCTACAGAACCACTGGGCTAGGGAGGCCATGGGCTGACTGCGACAGACAGCAGCCTAGCTTCTACCCCTTGTCTGGGGCCACTTGCCAGATTCCCTGGCAGCTATGTGGCCGGGTCCCTGAATGGGCAAGGGCTGAGTCCTGGGAGACCTCTCCAGCCTGCGGGCCTGGTCTGTCCAAGTCTCCCCCTCAGCAGTGCCAGATGCAGCCTCTTCACTTCCTAAACTTGTTAGGGGCGGCTCAGGCCTCAGCGCCTGGCACAAGGGCAGCTGGACTCTATCACAAGCTACCCCCCCCATCACGCAGGCGCAGGAGATGAGGACCTCTGCCTGGCCAGGCCCCAGCCCAGATCCCAGTGGTCCCCTGGCTGTCTCTGTGAGGCCCTTAGGGACAGCAGAGACTGGGGCCCAGGAGTCCTGCTACCGGACCCTTCCACTGCCCAGACCTGGGTGGCAGTGCAGGCTTCTTCTGTTCCGCCACGCCTCTGTCCTTGGCTAAATCATGCATCATGGTCACTTCCCAGGCTTGGTCTGTGACATACTTTTTTTTTCTAGAACATTTCAGCCCTGCCTGGGGACTTCTTTTCTCCTTGGGGCCTGATGCTATGAATATGGCAGCTGGAACGTGGATGCTGGAGGAGGAATTGCTTTTGGTTCTGGCTGCAGAGAAGTCTTGGTGATAGTGGCCTGGGAAGCCCGAGGGGTGGTGTCTCCTGTACCCCAAGGGGGAAGGAAGGCCCAGGACTGTTGTAGGTATGGGAAGCACCCAGGCTGCTGAGCATCTGGACCTTCATGCTGTGGAGCCCTGGCAATCGCTTCTCAGCCTTTTGGCAAGATCAAATGTGGAGCCCTGGCAGCCCTTCCCTCCCTGGCCCCGAGGTTTCACCTGGAGTAGACATCCCTGTAGCTGTACCCCTGCCCCTCAGGGATAGCACACACAGTCTGGGTGGGAAAGGTCCCAGGAGCACTCAGGACATCACTGCTCACCTGGTCCTCAGCAGTGTGGTGACTGGAGATGCTCTCCAGGCCACTGGGACTTGGTGAAGGGGTTCATTCCATCACAGAGCCTGGCAGAAACTAACCTCCAATCCCAAGCAACAGGAGGCACATTTCTTCTGCATCTGCTTGAAAAGAGAGTTTTATTGCATGACGACTGCCATAGAGTCAGTATTTTCCTGCAATCTTTCAATCAGTACAAAACCCTTGGAAAGTGCCAGTCTGGGCACCCTCCACTCTCCTGTCTAGGACTTGAATTCTTTTTCACTGAGACAGCTGAGAAGCGCTTGACTCTCTCTCACCTCTCCAGTGCTAGCTGTTGGGGTGGGGGGCCTGGCTTGGGGCTGTTGCCTCCCCTCACTTGCTTCCCTTTAACCATACCCCACGCCATGGACTGGGACGACTTGCCTTTGTGTCTTTCTTGCCTTCCTGGTTATTTCGTGGCCCCTTTCTTCAGAACACTGCAGCAGGGAACGCAGCTCAGTTGTGTCCCTTCCCCACTCCAGATGTTGCTGCTGCCTCTGACAAAGTAGGGGGACCCTACCTACATGGCTAAGATGGGGGAGGGATGTAGCCCCACTGTTAACATCCCAACCTCCCCAGTAAGCTGTGATGAACACAGCTAGCCCTCCTGAAGACGCTCAGATTTTGGCCCCCCACTTTTCACGCAGATTCAACAATTGTTGATTAAACCACTCATGTTGTCCTGCCCTCTCACTGAATCACCGCCATAACAGCTGTGGCTGTCCTGGAGCTGCCCCCCCACCGGACCAATTACAGGCCTACTCTCGGACCAATCAGAGACTTGCAGTTGTACATAAGTAACACTCCCCACGCACTTGCTGGGCTGGTTTCCAAGGGGTACCTCTGGAGTACTGACCCTTTCTGCTGCACAAGTCCTGTTAAAATAAATCCTCACTCCAGTGGTCCAGTAAATCTGCTCATGATTTATTTCTCAGGTAGTGTGGGCTTGGAAGGTCCTGTAAACCTAGTCAAGATTCTTATCCTGAGCAGTGTTGTCAGAATGGTTGCATCAAAACAAGACAGCAATAAACACTAGCAGCTGTTATCACTGAAGAGCTGCAGCAGCTGGTAAAGACCAGTAATTAAAACCAGCACCTGGCAGTGACCAGTGGCATCCCGTACCAGCTGGGGTCCTCCAGGGGCATCGGGGTTGCTAGCAGAGCTGCACTCTGGCAATTTGTGACTTCTATCTGAATTGAACGAAAGAACCCTCAACTGGTTGGCAGTATAACCACACAGGTGAGACAGTAGCAGGGCTATCTTTTCATTGTCAACTCTGTTCATAATTCCTCCTTTCTTCTCAGGCCCATGTGGTGTCTTACTTCTGCCTAGAGGGACCCTCCGGAATTTCCTCTGGAAAGAGTGAGCTGGCATATGGCAGTGTTGGTTTTTGTCTGTCTAGAAAGCTGTGCTTAGCCCTCATTCGCAGCACAGATGGTCTTGGAGTTAAACAGTGCCCACCAGGAGATCTTCCCACCCAGCACACTGTAGGCATGGGCTTGACCTTAGATCCCTGGTGGCTGCTCACTCTGGAAACCCTCTGTGTTGGTGTTTTGTAGTTTGTGATTTTTAGGTGACCTAGTAACTGTGGACCATATGCTTGACATTTTAATTTGAATTACCCTTCAGAGAGATGCATATCTTCTCTGCAAATACTAGATTTTGTCAGTATTCCCACCTTCACTTTATTAATATTTCATTCACTATAAAGAGATTATCTTGTAGTCAGCAGTGCATTTAAGACTTGAATGTTTTGACTCATCATTTTTAGGTCTAGTGTCATTCAGGAAATTTAATTCTCCACACTGACAAAATAGAAGTCAGTGACTGGTCTTCTTTAAAAATAAAATCTAGGACTGGGGATTTTGCTCAGTGGTTCTGCCGCCTGCCTCACAAGCACAAGGTCCTGAGTTTGATCCCAAGTACCAAAAAATAAATTAATTAATTTTAAAAATAAATAAAATCTAAGCCAGGTGTGGTAGTGCATGCCTGTAATCCCAGCACTCGGGAGGCTGAGGCAGGAGGAGTGCTGTGAGTTCGAGACCAGCCTGGGCTACACAGTGAGTTCCAGGTCAGTCTCAACTACATAGTGAGACCCTGTCTCAAACAAACAAACAAACAAAACAAAAAATAAGTACATTAGTATAATTTTCATACTTTTCTGGAACTCTGAGATATTCTTTTACAATACAAAATGGAGATGGTTGGGACACTAAGACTGGATAGGAAGGTAGTGCCAGAAGATATGAAAAAGAAAAAATTTAAAAAGGGAGAAATGTCAGCATATTGAAGAGAAAAGTCTGTTACGAAGCAGAAAGACAAAAAAGACATCTCCTTATTGTCAACTCTTCATAATACAGAAGTGACAGAACTTGAAAGAAGAAATGAAGCTAAATATTACCAAAAGTGGTGAATGATTACAATATTCTGTGGGAGAAGTTGGCAGAGTACAACAATATCTGACAAGCTGTCTTGTAATCAAAGTGAGGAAGAAATATTATTATTATTTTGTTGTTTTGTCTTGCTATAATTTGCTCAGTTTTATTAGGGTCATCAAAATGTACAGGGAGAGGAGGGACTTCTGTGGGAGGGTCAGGAATACAGCAAAGGCTACGCAGCCTAGTACAGACACCAAGGCCTGGTGAGCTATCAGGCAAGGTGGCAAAATGTGGAAGGGGAAAACTTGGGCAAACAGGATGGAGGCAGAGCCTCCAAGGCCACTGCGAGGTTGCAGCAGAGGCCACAACAGCCCTGCCCGCTTCAGGATCAGGGTGCCCACTCTGTACAGCATGGGGAAAGGGGCTGGGGCCAACACCAAAGAAGAGGGCTAAAGGGCCCCTGACCAAGGCATCACAATAAATAGCAGCACACAGAAGCCTGTGGGGGAGGAGGGCCGAAAAGAGGGAATATCTCCGCCCCCAAAATGAGAACTCTCCAATTACTAAACCATAAAAATAAACTTTCAACCCGTGTGCAAAGTCAGTCCCAGCCCAGGAGTACAATTTGGTGGGAGGGCGCTGAGGGGAAGGGCAGACAGGGAGGAGACGCCCGGGAAGGAGGGAGATGTTCATCTAGCTTCCCCATCTTCCTCATGCCTGGCTGAGGAAGAAATACTATTATAGAATATTTATGCACCTTTTGGACATAACAACATGGAACTTGTTTGTTATTTATTCAAAACAAGGGGGTTCAAAAGTCATTTACAACTTAGAGTAGGTCTAATAGACCAGATAACTGAAAAATAAGGGATAACAAATTGCCAACCAGAGCACCCATCTTCAAGGTTTTCATCCTTACGTTTAGTGGGTAAATGTATTTATTGAAATTATACCACGCACAGAAAAAAAGGAAAGGCCAACATGACAGTGTAAAGCCGTAAAGAAAGTAAGTGTAAAGAAAATGTAAAGAAAGTAAGACAATAATGCAAAAAGAATTTGGAAAGAGTCTAGTTACCACTGTCCAGATTGTAGTATTTTGTTGCGTGTTGAATGTTTTCTGATATACCATACACAGAAAAGCTATTGAATAAATTTGCTAAAATTGTCATTTTTATATTTCTTATAAAAGTTAATGAAAAATATGCAATTTTTGGTCAGTTAGTATTTAAGTAATTGGACTGTTAAGTGGTTAATCATTTTTACTTCCCTTTTCCCTCCTATCCTCCTATCTTCCCTCATTCCCAGATTAATGGTGCTTTTTTTTTTTTTTTTTTTTTTTTTTTTTTTTTTTTGGTTTTGTGAGACAGAGTCTCACTGTATAGTTGAGACTGACCTGGAACTCACTATGTAGCCCAGGCTGGTCTTGAACTCACAGCGATCCTCCTGCCTCAGCCTCCCAAGTGCTGGGATTACAGGTGTGCGCCACCACGCCCAGCCCTAATGGTGCTTTTTGAAGAGGGGAAAATTTGAATTTTGATGGAGTCTATTTAACAATTTGTATTTATAGTCATACTTTTTTATTTCTTCAGAAATTGTTCCCTAGCCAAGGTTGTGAAGATTTTCTTCCATGGTTTCTTTTAGAGGCTTTACAGTTTTAACTTTTGTTATTTGTTTGTTTGTTTGGGACAGGGTCACAATATGTACTCCAAATTGGCCTTGAACTTACCATGTAGCCTAGGCTGGCTTCAAATTTGTAGCAGTCATCCTGCCTCAGCCTCTCAAGCTCTGGTCTTTTTGATCTTTTGAACGTCTTTAGTTCTGAATTCCTGCTCATTCTTGATTTTGGTAACTTGTGGTTTTTTCATCTTGATTGATCTCTCTAGATATTTATCAATTTTATTGACATTTTTTAATAGATCAGCTTAGGTTTGTTTTTTAAAAATTTCATTGATATCCACTCTTTTCTAGTTTTCTTCTTCTCACACTCTTGATTTAATTTTTCTAGTTTTCTATGGTGGAAACCTATATGCTTACTTTACATCTTTCTTCTTTTCCAATATGCACAATAAAGTATGTTTTCCTCTAAACACTATGTTAGCTATTCTATCATGGTACATGGAAAAAGTATGTTTTTTTAATTCAGTAAAAAGGAATTTTGAATTTTTTTATCTCTTTGACTGAAATATTATTTATAAGCTTATTGCTTAACTTCAGAATATTTGGGGAATTTTGAAGATATATTTTTACTGACTTTTAGTTTAATTCCAGCGCTTGTACTTTCTATCAGTTACTAGGAATCTATCGAAATCTCCACAATTGTGGCTTTATCCAATTCTCTTTTCAGTTGTATCAGCTTTTAATTCATATGTTTTGGAAGTTTTTAAAATTAGATGAAGAAATGAGAGTATACATCTCCTAGTGCACATCGTAAATGGGTCGCCACCCTCTACACCCACTACAGAGCATTTGCTTTAACCCTCATATTTGTCCTGAGTCTACTTTGTCAGTTGTTAACATTGTACCGCGGCTTTCTTAGTGTTTTCATGACATATCCTTTCATTTTTCTATTTTTGCCTATTTGTGTCTTTATATTTAAATATTATTTCCTTGCATTTTTATGTACACTGAGATCTCTGCCTCTTAAAAAGGAGGTTTAGATCATTTCTATCTAGATTAAATCTATCAGTTCTCTGATTTCTTGTTTGCTTCATTTATCACTTTCCTTCTGTTTTTGGTCTGGCTTTGGATTACATATTCTTTAGGGCAGCTACGTGCTGTTCATGATGGGGACCCACTGAGAAGGGTGTGGCTGATCGCTCTGTTGTGCAGACTTCACGGAGTGAGCTGTGGAACCAGAGATGGCCAAGTCCCGTGCGATGGCCAAGTCTGTTGTGGGCCGAGTTACACAGCTGCACCTGATCTCACCTTCTCCCTTAGTTTCTTGGTCACATCTCTGCTGTGGTTGGGTAAGTGTCCCTGCAGGTCCGTGTGTTAAGGTTTGGTCCTCCCGCTAGTGCTGCTGCCAAGTGACAGAAACTGTAGGCATCCTCGGGTCCCTGGGGTGTGGCTGGGGACCTTCGGGGGCTTCCCTTTCTCATTTCTTTTGCTTCCCGGGATGAGGTGAGAGGTTTTGCTGTGCACGCGCTCCTGCCCTGATGTGCTGCTTCCCACAGGCCCACGATCTGGAACTTTCAAACTGTAAATTAAGGGGCTGGGGATTTAGCTCAGTGGTGCCGCTGCCTGCTTCACAAGCACAAGGTCCTGAGCTCAGTCCCCAGTACTAAAAAACAGAAAACAACAACAACAAAAAAACCAAACTGTAAGTCAAAAATGTCCTGGGGATACTTCATTATAGCAAAGAAAGCTGACTAATACAGCTTCTTTTTTCAATGGTTGTCCCAGAGTTTCCAATATACTTTTTTAGTGTTGGTATGGAGCCCAGGATCTCACTCTCCATTACCGGGGCTGCACCTAACCCTACAAGCTCCTTCTTTGCTGTGTTCAGACCCCCCACTTCACACACAGTGCTGCCAGTGAGCCGCAGCATTGGCTCTTATCCTATATGCTACCCCTGGTTCACATCTTACTTACTCCTGTGCTGTAAACCCCAAATACATTGTTGTTTTTGCTTTAAATGGTCAATTATGTGATACAGTTATTTTTAAAATAAGGAAGTAATTTATATCTGTCTGCAGTGCTGTTACTTGCTTTGTGTAGGTGTGAGCTGTGTCTGGGATCATTTTCTGACCCTTTGAAGATGCTCTGGAGTCATTTCCTACAGGTGCTGCTGTGCTTGTCAGGGTTCTCAGCTTCTGCATGCTGGAAAATGCCTCTCCTGGGCTTTCAGCTTTGAAGCTGGGCTTGCTTATCGCAGGACCCTAGGTTAGTGGTGCGTTTCTGCTCTACACATGAATGTGTTTCTCCACCCATGAGGCTCATGCAGAGCTGCCAGGCAGCCCATCCTGGGAGTGGGATGCGCTGGTCCTCAGTGTCTCAGTCTTTTTCCTTCTGACTGGTTTAAGGCTTCCTCTTCGCCACTGCAGACTCTGCAGACAACTTATGACCCTCCCTTGTATTTATTTATTTTGTTCATGTTATCTGGTGTTTGGTGAGATTCTTTTATCTGAAGCTATGTAACTTTCATCAAATCTGGAAGAACTCATCAATGATTTCACCAGCCATTTTCCTGATCCTTCCATCCCAGGATTCAGCTCAAAGTGTGTCTGAGTGGTTGGTACTGAATCTTAGATCTCTGATGCTCTGCTCTTCCTCCATTACTTTGTTTTCTGTGTTCTTCAGTGTGCAGTCTCCATTTCTTTTTTATCTAGCTCACTGGCATTTTCCACTATAGCATCCAACCTATGCTGCACGATAAAAATAGTATTTACATTTTAAAATATTTGTTATAGTAAAAGACACATTGCCACGAATCCCCCTCGAAATGCCCCCCATCAGTAGAGCACACTCATCCCATCATGCCTGTCACTTTCTAAAGCTGCTTTGGAAGTCCTCCTCACCGTGTCCCTTGCACTGTTCTGGCTGCCATGATGTCCTGGATGGATTCAATGTACCTTTCGTGGTCATTTTACTTCGGGAGAGTCAGAGGTTGAACAGTGTGGATCCAGGGAAGAATAAGGCAGAGGAGGACACAGTGTCATGTTTTTAGGAGCCTGTCTTTCTGTTGGATGGCACGTGACAGTGGCAGTCAACTTTTTTTTTTTTTTTTTTTTTTTTTTTTTTTTTTTTTTTTTTTTTTTTTTTTTTTTTTTGGTACCAGGGATCGAAGTTGGGACCGTGCACTTGAGATGCAGTATATTTTTGAATCACACCTTGTAAAAACCTGAGAAAGGATGTGAGCAGGGTCTACTTCCAAGGCAGATCCTGCTACCTCCAACAGCCCAGAGTTTCAGGGATGCTTGCTGGGCACTTGGTGGCGAGTCAACAACATGGGTCCCTTCCATCCTGGCTGTGGGACCACTGTGCAGGCTCTCTGCTCCTGCTAACCAGGACCTCCAGAGCGCCTGGCCCACAGGCCCAGTGTTCCACCAGGAGACCCACCTCACAGAGAAGGGAGCCACTGTGGTCGTACATGGTTGGCAGCAGGCACGAACACCTTCGGAAGGCAGGACTGAGCCAGCAGCTGGAGGGACCACTGGAAAGATAGGTTCTCCTGCAGGATGACACCTCGTCGGCCAGACCCACATGGAGGATGGGGCTCCAGGGAGGATGGAGGTCCAGGACCCGGAGGCTGGCCTCACTCCCACCTTCCATGGTCCACTGGGGATTTGGGGTTGGGTTTCCCCTTTCACAACTCTGGGCTCTAGAGAGCTGAGGGTCTGACCTGACCAGAAGGAGGGACCAATGAGGGTCCAAGGAAGTCAAATGAGTGCTTATACCCCTCCCACTGAGAACAGACCCAGGTGGTGACCTGGGCCAAGGGGCTTTGGCTGTCACGGGCTCAGGGCCTCAGGAAGGAAGGTCTGGGTCACTGCCAGGATGCACCCAAGACCTGCCCTCATGACAGTGCAGGTGGATGTTGAGTGATGAGTCAGGCACCTCCCGAGACCTGCTGCACCCTTCCAGCTAAGCCATGGACTGGTGTGGAGACAGGAGTCCCCATAGAGCTTGTGGGCAACGGCGGGAGCCAGGGAAGTCACTGTAGGGTGGCAGGGCCGACAGGCAGTGCTTGGCCTGGGCACAGGTGGGTCATACTCCCCTCATCTGAAAGCAGGCGACTGGCAGGACTCCACAGAGGGCGTTTCCAAGCGAGGCCATCAGCAGGCGGAACCTCCTGGGCCCTGCTCTGTCCCAGCCACTGCCCGCCCCTTCTCCCTACCTCCCACCTCCTTCCCTGTCTCTCCCAAGACAGATCCATGTCTTAGTCATTTGGTGTCTGCTCCTGAAAGTTGGAGCCAGTGCTGTGTCTCTTTGGCGCAGTGGCAGCCTTTTTAAGTCCCAGGATTTTCCCCGTTCAGTTTCTGAAGGAGGCCTTGGTCCGAGTGGATCTCGGTTCACAGGCTTGTTGGAACAAAGGTGGGTCCTGTGCTCCTGCTGGACCCCTTCACAGTGGGAGGGTCTGTTATCCTGAACTGATGTGTGCAGCTTGAGGTCCAGCTGCCAGTTTGGGGCCACAGAGCAGAAACGTGAGGGCTACGAATCCAGGAATCTTGGCAAATGTCCACCCAGGGCTGGTGTCCTGGGCCTGGGTCACTTGCAGGAGGCCCTGCCTGGTTTATCACCACACCACACGATGGCTGGGCAGTGTCTGGGTGGGAGCCCAGCTCTCCCTGGCTTCTGGCCTGAGCACATTTTTAAAGAGGGTGGGGAATTTATAGCCCAGATGTATTTTGAAAGGGCTCCTGGATGGGAGAGTCAGAAAGTGCTTTTCAAATTACTATTTGGCTTGCAACTCTCTCCCCAAACTTCACTGTAAGCTGTAAAATATGGAGAATTGTTTGTATGGGCTCTCACTGAACACAAGTCGGCACTGGTGAGGAGGTTATTTAGGAAGCAGGAAGATAATGATACAGTCTGCTATCCTCCCACCCAAGCAGGGTGCAGCCAGTAAAGAAGGTTCAGGAGTGGAGATCTAATGAGCCCTTAATGCTCTGCCTCCTTCCTGTGTCAGCGAGAGGCCAGTGAAACAGCCATCCTTACTCGGAGTATCGCAGGAAGGCCAACCGGCAGTGCTGGGCCTGCACTGTTGCGATGCCCTCTCAGGACCCACCCCACCCGTCCACACAGCATGCCCACAGTGGGTGTCGCACGACCCTTGGTGAATTAGTGCGTGAAAGAGACATCTGTCCGCTATGCCATGATGTGTCCCAGAGGCTTCCTGTCAGAATACATACTTGTGACTCAAAACTGGGTAGAAATAGGAAATGGTTTGTTTGGAACAAGAATAGATCGAGTCAGCAGAAACAGAACTGTGAAGCAGCCAGTTCCTGGGGCTCTGGAGTGCTTCAGACAGCTGCCTGTGCTCAGCGGGGCCCTGACGGTGTGAGGGGCGTGGTGAGGGAGCACACTATGAGGGCTCTTCTTCCTGGCTCTGCCACCCGCTCACTATGTGGCCTTCTCTTTGCTCCTTGCTTCCTAATTTCACAAGGAGAGGGATGGAATAAAGTTGCAACCCCCTGGGCAACCACACTCAGTGATTTCTAGACAAGGAATCCCCTGCTCTCCATCACAGAAGAGTTTCTTCTCCCCATGGAAGTCTGGGGAGACCTTGTTTCTCTACGGTGGTGCAAAGGGCAGCCCTGGCTTGTCCTCAGGGCCTGGAGGGTGGGTAGCTGAGGAGGACACTGAGGGAAAAGCACTTAAGGGAAACGCACTTAAGAGAGCATCACTGGAGTTTCTGGCACCCGAGCTCCGCTGGGTTTCCAGCTTTAGGTGTCTGTTGGAAAACGCAGCTGGGAGCCAGGTGACACGCATGTGTGTGTGTTTTGCTGTTACCAGAGAAACAAGAGGGAAAAATAAAGAACAAAGTTTCCACAAAAATCCAAACTGACTTCAAAAGCATCTGTGTGTGAGGAAAGAGGAGAAACGCAGGCAGGGATTCCAGTAACGGGCACTCTGTCCTGCTAGCAGCCCACTCCACCCACGCCGCAGGCACACGTCCCCTCAGCCCTGGAAGTGGGGGAGCAAATAGGTTTTTCCAGGCAGGAATGGGTTGTCCCGCCTCTGGGCAGGAGCTGCGCCTCCCCTTGAAGTTGTCCCAGCAGGGTCAGAGACACACACTGCACTGTTAGCTTCGGATGGGGTGGGTTCAGCAAGACCCACAGTCACAGAAGACACTGGTCTGCCTAAGTGGCTATAAATAGGAGGGAGTGGTCTTATTAGGGCATGAAACACCAAGGACGAGGGGCCGGAAAGGAGGAGACTGTGAACTTAAGAAAGGCTCAAAGCCAGATGCAGAAGGCCAGCAGGCTCCAGCCCAGCCCTCCAGCCCACATGGCCCTCTTGCAAATCCAGGTCTCTCTGGAGCGGAGATGGCACAGGCCCTGCCACTGTGCTGCCCCTGCAGAGCAGGCTGAGGGTCTAGAGGAAAGGGTACTACACACATAGGGCCAGCAGTCACTGGTGCATCCATCTGCACAGTTCCGCCTCGCTGGCGCCCGCGAGGGACAACAGGGAGGCCTGGGGTGCGAGGACGACCCTGACCCCTCGGGAGCCCGGTCTCGCCCGCAGAGGCCGGAAGGGCTCGGTCCCG
>NW_022900936.1:672028-777970 GCF_012274545.1 Fukomys damarensis
AGGTGGCCTGGGCCGCCCCTGCCTGCTCGGTGTCCCCGCCGGCTCCGCCTCTGCCTCCTGAGTCAGAAGTGACTTTCCACCGGGAGTTCCGAGGCCAGCGTGACTCAGTGTGGTCGCCCTGTGACCCACTTTTGGTTTTGGCCTGCGGCCTCCCACGGCTCCTCTTTCCCACAGGTACCTCTCCCGGGGACCCGGGGCCAGCTGGGGGGTTCGCGCTGCCCAAGGCCTCGTTGGTGGACGGGCCCTGCCTCCTGGGCGAGCCCACGGTGTGGCAGCGAGGTGTGAGGGCGGCTACGGCCAGGACAGGGTACCCTCCTCGGTCCCAGGACTGTCGGAAAACCCCGTCGGAAAACCAGCTCTTAACGCTGTTGTGCTGACTGCTCATAAAGGCGCTTATCCACGTGGTCCTTTAGCCTTCAGGGCCTCCACCTGTGTGAGCTTTCCACTGCGCTCACTGGTTGTGGGGAGGCAGGGGAGCTTGTTTGATGCGGCTGCTGCTGTGATAAGAACTGTATCCCAGTAATGGGGAGAATGAAGCAGGAGAATCCTGTTTGAGCTGAGGATGGCTACATAGTAAGACCCTGTCTCAAAACAAAAAGAACAGAAATGAGAGAGACGTGAACACACACCTGTCCACGTGGTTTGGGGGTGCAGCGCCCAGGTAAGTGGCCCTATCCTGCATCCTTATGATCAGGTTATTTAATCCTGAACACAGGCTGCCCTTCCATGTCGCTCTGCCAAGCTGTTTAACCAGCTCCCCGAGGGTTATTTTGGGCTGTGTAGTGATGTGACATCATGGCCACCCAGGTCCTGGTTCTGATCAGGTTTCTGCTTGGTGACACACCATTTCCCAGGGGCAGGTGAAGCCATGCAGTTGGGGACCCACTGGTTCTCTAAACTTGGAAGGCCGCGTCACTTGCTCCATGAGTCACAGAAGTCCAGGATCAGAGTGTGGCAGAGCCAGGCTGGACACCTGTTTTCTGTAAGTGTCTCCCAGGCACTGAAGCACCTGCCAGGCCGTGGCAGCTCTGACCGAGCTCCCTGGGTCCGGCAGGGATGCCGAGCTGGAATAGGAAGCCTCTGTTCTTTCCAGGAAGGACTAAGTGCATTTCTTAAAGGGAGGTGTGGAACACAGCTCAGAAACATCTGCTTTAACTCCCCTTCCCTTCCATGGGGCATCATCATGGGGAGCGTTTCTCAGTCCCAGCTCTCCAGGGTCTGGCGTCCACGATAGGCCAGGAGAAACTGATCTGTTCTGTGACATAAAAGGAAGCAAGCTTATTCTGGGAGCTGGCTGCCTTTGAGCTGAGGTGGAGGCTCCTGGCTGATGTGGGAGGTACCGTCTTCTTTGGTGAGATCTCTCCTGGTCTGGGACCCCTTCTTTGCTCCCCAGGTTGCAGAAGTTGAGCTCCTGCTGTCCATCTGGTTGGAGGAAGGTTTGACTTGGATGAGGCCGAGATGGGTCAAGTCATAGGAGTCCAGCAGCCCCAGGGCTGGGCCCTTGGCAGACAAATGTGGGAGCCAGATTTCTGAACATGGCAGACTGTTCTTGCCCCTCTGGCCTCCCGCCTTTGGGACCAACGCTGATGGCACAGGCACTGGATGGGAGAAGCGAGTGGGTGGGACTCCCACTGACATTCTGTGTCCCAGTGGGCAGAGTGGTCCCAGTCTCTCTCGGGTGGCAGAGAATAATAACAAACCAGGCAGCAAAATGACTGGAACAGTCAGTGTGGCCATCCCAGTGCCCAGGCATGTGCCCCACAGGTGACCTGGGTTCCCAGGCACGACCAGTTCCCACTGAAGGTCTCTGTCCCTGCTGGGCCCACACACTCCACCCACCCGACTTCAGCAGCTCTGGAGAGAAGCTCCTGAGGCATCTGATTGCTTAAGTGTTCCCATCTGTGAGACCAAGCTGGGAAGACCGAAATCTAACCATAAATGGAAACATTTGGATGGGGCCACAGACAGTTGCCAAATGACTAAGCAGCCAAGGAAGGGGGATCTAGGGTCCAGCGGGCTAGTGCTTGGAGCTGCCAAGACGGCTGAACGGGGCTCAGAGACTGTGGGAGCAGCATGGTGACTCACCCAGCCCCTAGCTGCCTGCTAAAAGGCTGCCCTGGAAGGTTCCCAGTTGGTAAAGAGAATCTCAGGTTTGAAAGCTAATGAAAGAGGACTTTCTTTCAAAGTCAGAACTGATAGATGTTGGAAGGAATCAAAGGGAAGCCATTTCCACACAGATATGTTTGTGCATACCACAAAACCATCAAGCACCAACAGATTTGGTCAAGTTAATAAAAAGCAGGCAAGAGATAATTACTTAAGGTCTTTTTTTTATAAAGCTTTTAATCTATGCTATGTGAACTCCATTTTTGTTTTAAAATGGCATTTCCTCTTTTTGGTTGGCTTCCCATTTCTTCCAGTTTTGTGAAGTTCTGTGCACCACAGTGGTGTTCTGACACAACCGTGGCCATCCACTGTTGGGTACGAATGAAGCGTTGACAAAGTGAGAGAAGGACCTGCCAGACAGGAGGAATGCTGAGGCGGGCAGGGAGAGGTGTCCCTGAGTGCCAAAGTGAGGGAAATTTCTGGCTTCTGCAGTGGGATCCCTGCAGGTGATGGGGTCCTGCAGGGACCCTCAGATTTCACGTGAGGTGACCTGGACTTGTCTTCTGATGCGATCATTGAGGGGAGCACCTTAGAGCGCCAGGCCCTTCAAGCCATCAAAGTGGCAGGTTGACAGCAAGCGCTCCCCTTGTAGAGGGGAGACCCCAGTGCCCACTCCCCACCTCTGGGCACAGCCTCGCCCACTTCTTAGCCCCCACACCAGATGAAGTCCTTGCCTGTTCTACCCAGGGAACATGGGCGGCAGTGATGGCACCCCTGCAGGCTGACGCATCAATTCCTGTCCCTGTGTTTTCTCTGTCCCCTCCCATGTGGGTGCCGCAGCCCCAGTGAGGGACCCTGCAGCAGTAGACCATCTGCTGGGAGGAGGAGCTTGAGTCCCAAATGGCCACAGGGGTGAGACCCTGTCCCCCACCAACTTGCTTTGGGCCCTGGTGGGCATGGCGATGACCCCTGTACTGAGGTCAGCTCCAGCAAACAGCGCTGGCTCCCTGGCCACCCCTGGGCTCTCTCCACAGCTTCATGCTGCTTTGTGAAGCTTGAGTGCCAGGGACACTTTATGCATCTCTTAAATGTGAAATTTGGACTGCGGGACCAGGGTGCACAGGATGGCAGAAGCGCACAGAGGTCCAGATCTAGGCTTGGAGCCAAGGCCCTGCACCCAGACCCTCAGGCAACTGGGCAGGCAGGGAAACCAGACCCACTCAGAGGAGGGGCCAGGAGGGGATGTGTGTATTTGGGCCAGACAGTGGCTGGGGGAAGGAGTGGTGGGTCCTTTGAAGTCCTCTGAGGACACCTGGGGAGAGGATCTGGTTCCAGACCCTGGAGGCAGAGGCTACAGTGCAGAGCTGGGCTGGCTGAGGGAAAGGGAATCTTGCAGGATGTGGTCAGAGGGCCCAGCGGCCAGCATGTTTCCCACCACGGTGCCATGAGCCTGCATGCCCAACCAGCTCTCGCCCAGTGCCACGGGGATGAGGGCGTCCCAGTTTCCATGTAGGATCAGTGAGCACTAGAAAAGGAAAAAGAAAATCTGAAGGCCAACCATTTATGATAGCATCAGAGAATCATATTCTTAGGGATAGATTAAGGAAATACATGTAAGACCAGTGTTCTGCAAACTAAAAATCACTATTGAAACGTAAAGAGCTCTCAAAAGTAGAGAAATTTGTCACATTCATGTATTGGAAGACTCACTGTATTTAAGCAGAGTTTTTCTCAAATTGGTGTTCAGATTTAATGTGCCCAATCAGTGTCTTTTTTGCAAACATTGCAAAGCTAATCCAAAAATCTGTATGAAAACTCAACTGATTTTGAATAGATAAAAATGCTTGAAAAAGACAAAATCCAAGGAGGGTGGATCTTAAACCACCTAATTTTAAGTCCTACTATGAACCTACACTACTTAAGAGTGTGGTATTGATTGGTATGATGCCAAATATTTACATATTTGTATCCACACATCTATTTATCCATGTGGAAGTAGTTAATGCAGATTAAAACCCCAGGGAGAGATTCTACTCGGAATTTTTCCACTTAAAAAGACTGACAAGAGTGGATACTGATGAGGGTGGGGAGCAGCAGGGCCTCAGACCCATGGGCAAATGGAGTTGAAATGGCAGCTGAGGAGCTAAAATCCGCTCTGGTGTGGTGGCCCACGTGGTTCACTCCCAGGACTTCCTCAAGATGACAGCATCTCAAGCACAAGGATTTGTCCGGCTTAGGCTACCACGAGAGCAGAGCGACAGCATCTGGCTTGGGAGGACCCTGCCTGGTGTGAGGGGCCATGGTTGACGTGCACGGCAGGGGGAGGGCAGGGAGCAGAAGCAGGGACTGCACACGCAGGGCAACCTTATCAGGACCTTATCAGGACAGGCAGAGCAGCCTCGGTGACCCGCCAGGCCCAGGGTCTCTGCTGCGGGGTGGCTTTGTGGCTCAAGTAGACTGGCCACATGGGCATGGGTTTTTAAAAAGCCACCAAACTGTACACTTACATAATGCTCTTCTACGTAAACTATGCCTCAATGACTTTGGCTGCAAAAATCTAGAAAAGGCACTGTTTTGTGAAGCAGGAGAGAGCCTGCTGCCCTGGCTGCAGTGGTGGCTCCGAAGCTGGGCCTTGGGTCAGGGCAGTTCCAGGTTCGGGGGATCATTGACTCTTTCCGGGTCCTTGGGGTCCTGAACGAAGCCCTGGACAAGACAGTGGTATAAAAAGTAGCCAGGTTTTATGTTTATTAAAGGTAGGAAAAGAAGTATGCTCTGCCGAGAGCGGCCACTGGGGTAGTTCATGGCGAGGGTGGGGGAGATGAGGTTGAAGGTGCACTTTTCCCATTCTTCAGGCTGATGTTAGATCTAGGCTGTTCTATCAAAAACCCACTTAAATTTGAAGAACTGAAGATAGTACTTTCTGATTGGCCTCAGGAGCAGGGAATTATTCTGGGCTGTGTCCTGGATTTTGTGGCTGACAGGTCACACCCACTTGCTCAGTAATCTCCTGCCTTGGGCTGCCTTGGATTGGATCCACCTTGGGCAGGGCCTCTGTGAGGAAATGCTGACAACAGCCTTGTGTTCTCGGTTCTGAGAATATTGGATCCTGTATATTCAAGGTGGAGGTGCCCAGGGCTGTCCCCTGCTGGCAGTGGGGACTTCTCACACATGCTGGTCCCTTTCCCTCCTAGTGTGAGACTCGTGTTGTGGGGTCACGTACACTGCGAGCATCAGTGCACCTCACCAACCCCCTGACATGGGACAGGGTGGGCAGATTCCAGCATGGGTGGGGACAGTGCAAGGCCATTGGCACTTGGGGGAGGGAAGACAGATCATGGGTACTGAGACCTTGTGGCTTTGCCAGGTGCACAGACCCCTTTCCAAGAGGCTTGTGAGGCTGCATAAGGGAGAAATCTGGGGAGGGAAGGAGCCGGCATGGGTGCAGGGAGCACGCGGTGGCTGCTTTACAGGAGGAAGGGCGGCAGAGTTCTAGGGAGAGGCAGTGATGAAGGCCCAGTGGCCCTGCCTGGACCCAGGGCCCTCCTTGCAGGGGTTCTGGACACCTCAGCCTGTGCTGAGGGGCTTCCACAGCCAATGGCTTCACACCAGGGCTCTCGGCCCACTCCCCTCTTGGAAGTTGTGAGGATCACGGAGATCTTTGTGTGAGTTTTAGCATTATTTATGGACTCAAAACAGAAGTGAAAAATACTTACTGATTTCAAATTAACAAGGAATACCTCATTGTATGATAACATAATATGTTTTACACTTGATCTTAGCTAAAAGGCCAAGAAGCAATAACATAATGTGTTTTTAATGAAAAAACTAAGATCTTTTCCAAAACAAAAACGACTGTGAGAAGAGTGGTGTGTTCTGCATTTTTACAACTCTCCTTGATTTTGTCTTAATAGCACACATCCGGGTTCCCAGGCCACTCATGTGTGGGCTGCTGTGGGTCGTCTCGGGTTACTTGGCCATGGAAACCTGGCCTCCTACAGACTGGCCTTGGAGGAAGGGCTTTGTGTCCCTACACTGTGTAACACGTCGCTGTGTGAAAAGGGTTTGTGATGTGGGGTCTGAGACAAAATCAGGGCACTCTGTGTCCAGTGGGAATAAGGACCAATTGTGCTGCAGTGTTCAAAGCCTCTCTGGAGCCTCTGGCCCCAGCTCTCTGAATCCGGAATGCTATGCTAAGTCCTCCGGTAGTGAGGTGTCAGTGTGGACAGTGTGCTTGCAGGTGAGTCCTGAGATAGTCTGACTCCAGGCTAAGGGAACAGCGGGGTGGGGAGGGAACAGAAGACCAGAGCCACTGCCCTCAACCCACTGACAGCCTCGTCACAACCGAGCTTAGCGTGTTCCTGAATAGTAGGGCCAGACCAACAGTGTCCATTCCCTATGCAGGAGTGCGATTGTTCCACAGGACTCTGAAGTCCTATCTTCCTCCTCTGTCCCCGTTAATAAGAGACCTCCATTTTCATGGTTGCCTCATGGACCATAATGCTGCTGCCCTCACACATGCATCCCAGGATCGTGGCAAAAACTATCAGGAGGGTCAGCTGGATCTCTTGTTAGAATAGCTAGGTTCCTTAGGGCCTCCTGGGATTTCCCAGTACTTCCATGCCTCCCTCCCAGTCAAGCCTCACTGCAGGACAGGCCAGAATGCACTGCTGCCCTGGATTCCAAGAGGGAGTTAGCAGACTCAGCTCAACTCGCCGTACTCCATTGGCTCTCGTGGGTGATGGGCCCTTGTCTTTCCTGGCATTGTTCAGGGAATGCCAGGGTCCTTGTCACCTGGCCTGGGTGGGGTCTCATATTCCTTGCCCAGCCTTGTGCCCTCTGGTACAGGGTCATCCTCCTCTCCCACCTGCCCTGAGACCCCGCTCAAGAAGGCCGAGCCCCGGGGCCCTGGCTGGGTGAGGGTTGGCCGGTGGTCAAGAGCCGCAGGAAACCTGTGTCCTATGCAGAGCGGCTCCAGGTGTGGCTGGGCTGCGTGCCCAGCGTGGATAACCAGCCCACACTCCCTGGGTGCTGGGCCTGCACTGATGCAGCCCCTAGAACCCTCCGGTGCATGGCTGGCTCCCAGCTGGGAGCCATGTCACCATGGGGGCCTGCAGCCTGGAGGGGCTGTTCTGAGGCTGCCATACACTGTACACCAGGGTGCTCCCCAAGGCCCTGTGAATCAGAGCAGTGAGGCATGGTGAGTCTCTCGCTGGCCTGGAGTCAGCCCAGAGCCAAGTGGACTCAGACTCTGACTGCTGGGGCCTTTCCTACTTGTGTCTTCATTGATGCCAGGTTGAGTCTACCTGGCTACCTCATGCCGGTCTGAGTGGAGGCCTGAGCCTTGCTTGTTTTGGCTCCACATGTTCCGCATGTGACCCTGTAACTGCAGGATGCCACCTGAGGGGCTCTGTGTGGGAAGGGGGCGCCCCAGATAGCCATGGCCTGTGTCCTCTTAAACCTGCAGGCAGAGCCACCCTGGAACCAGGCCTGGCTGGATGCGTCGATGGCCACCTGGGGGCGCAGCAGCCCATGCCCTCTGCCTGCCGTGGCCTGAGAGTGTCTTTCTTCCCTTGGAGCTGCAGGCTTGGCCCCAGTGTAGTCTTTCCGGGTCAGATGCCTGCAGCATCGGTGCCCTGGCCTTGAGGGACAAGGACTTGGGTCCTGAGAGTCTGGGTCACACTGGCAAGTTTTGTGGGGAGGTCTCAAGGGTACTGAGTCCCTGAGGAATCACTTTGCTGGGACGCCCTCCAACCAACTGGTTGTGGGTTTTTAAAATTTGGTACCAGGGATCGAACTCAGGACCTTGCACGTTGCCACTGAGCTAAATCCCCGGCCCACTGGTTGTGGGGTTTTAAAAGCTGGCAGTGTCTCTACCATCACGTGCTTTTTAAAACAACTTGATCATCTTTTGGGTTACCCATGAAAGACTTCTGCAGCCCAGCAAGCATTTCCTCCCCAGGGTGGATCATCTCTGAGTACCCAATTTGAGGGAGATGCTTTTCAAGTGGAAGAAAGTTCGCACTTTTAAAACAAGTAGAGAATATCCCTAAATAACAGAGGTATAGGAAGACTAAGAAAGAAGTAAATCTCTCTACAGGGAGGAAGCGAGAGACAATTGTGCAAAAGCAAGCCTCAAAGTGTTCTTGAGAGAGACAGTTGAATCTGTAGCCCTCTGAGGCTGGCTCCAGCCCAGTCCAGCAGGGAGCCTCGGCTCTGGGCAGCTCTCTACTCAGATCCCTTGCTGGTTGTGCAAGACTGTTCTCAACCTCCACCAGGGAGTTGCTCAAGGAGCGGGGGATGTGGCCAGCAGGCTGGGCGGGCAGGATGCCCTAGCTCTGCGTCTGTGGAGAGGAAGGACACATGCGTGCCTGGCCAGTTCCTCTTCCTGGGAATCTCGCTCCGCATCCAAGAGCCTTTTGGGAGTTCCCAGCAGGCTTCTCTCTCGTCACCTTCTCCCTGGTCTGCTGCACACACAGGGCTTCTCTTTGGTTCAGAGCTCTGAGGAGAGGGGGAGGTGGACAGGGTGTCACATCCCAAGCATCAAAGGCTGGACACCTCCAGGAAGGACATGGGGCCTGCAGTCCATGGTGAGAGACCAGGTTTGACCAGTGTGACCTTCAGAGATGGCTGGATTTGAAGGTGGTGGCCTTGAGTGCCATGGTCTGCTTGGGTTCCCCCCCATGACCTACATCTGCAGCCTGATTGCTTCGCTGTGTACATGTGTCGCTGTGGAAGCATCTATGCTTTGATGGCAGCCGTAGTGGGATTTGCAGACAGGGACCCCTTAAGCAGCAGGATCACCTCACAAACCCACAGGCTACAAAGTGGGGTAGAGAGAACTGACTTGCTGGATCCCAAAGACTAAAGATCCTTGAAGGAAACACTTGTTTAGAAATAGGACATTTTCCCCCTCTTGATCCATTCTATCCCCCCACCCCCGTCCACCGTTTGGTGGTGGCTGAAGTTTTATCTCCTATTTTCTTTTTTCCTTTAAAATTTGTTTGTTTTATTTGACCTTCTTTTTCTCTCTCCCCTCCCCTCCCTCCCCTCTCCTTTCCCCTCCCCTTGATTCTTTCTCTTAATTTGTTCCCTCAATGTTTGTTCTATTTTTCCTTTACTCTTTATTTTTTCTTAGGTCTCCTTTTCCTTCTTGGTTTTAAAAAAAATATTACTTTAATACTTCTAGTCTCCCTTTATTCCTTAATAGGATTTACTATTTCACATTTTTTACTTTCTTCTCATCTTCCATCACCTTATTTTTCAAATCTACTTTTTTTATGCTTCCATTTCTTAACAACCTGTAGCTTTTCTAGAATAGCCATTAAGCTTTACAAATCTATAGTTAACCATATCTTACTATGGTTAAACACTGTTGCATTTTTAATGGAGGAAAAGACATTTCACTGAATAGATATTTATTATACATCAATATCTTGCATTAGTGTCTATGCTAGAATTTCTATGGTTAAGAGGTGCGGTCTTTAGGGTTTGTCAGTATCCAGTTTTCATTTGAAGCTGTAGTCATTGCTGATTTAGTTGTTACTATCAGTTGGTTTGCTCTAGGGGCATAAACAATGCAGTGACCATCCAGGAGATCTGGGTACTGGGCCAAATAAACTGCAAACTCTCCTCCCGAATAAATGGAGGTGGCTGGATTCTTGAACAGAGGCAAAGGCCAATAGTTAGACAGTCCCAAAGTGTATCTGTGAAAAGTAGACATTAACTAAAAAAGTCTCTCCACCAACTATATCAATCACACTTGCCTCAACACAGAAAATAAAGTATACAGTGACACCTCAGTTGTTGAATGGCTCCAGGATCACATTTTCCACTACTTGAACACCAAAATTTGAAAAAAAAAAAATTCACTTGGTGTTTGTAACTTTGCTAAAACTAAAAATCTGACTTGAAAAAAACCTGTACAAGCTGTGTCTCACTCTGAACATGAATGGGTGATGCTTTAATCTAAGCGCTGTTCCTGCCCAGACAACATGCAACAGTTGTGTTAGTTCATTAAAATATTCATCACTGTGCTTTTTTTGGACCTTATTTATGTAAAATATTGTAACCAAAGAAAATGATACCAGCAGTAAAACTTTATCACGAGACCTATGCTAACGTTAAAGAAGAAATTATTGCAAACTTTGTTGAAGTCCTGGAAAAATGAATTTAAAAATGTCATTTTTGGGACTCAGAAACAATTACTTGATTTTCCATTATTTCTCATGGGAAAAACATGTTCAGTTCTCAGACTTTTCAGTGTTCAAAAATGAATTTGGAACAAATTCAGTTCAATAACTGAGCTATCGTTGTAGAAACATGAGAAGACAAAGCAACAAAATGCCTTCAAAAACCCCAAACTCCCCTAAAGTCAGTACAGGGAGTACCAAGGGAGTGGAAATCAAAAGCCAAACAGCTAAAATACGTGATAGGATAACAGTAGAAGTAAGAAGAAAGGTTAATGAGGAGCTTGGTAAATTAAAAGAGCATGTAATTAAACATAATGACCCTAATGAAACAAGTGATCAGCAAGTATACAGAAGACACGAATAACTAGTGAAGCTAAAGAAAGACACTGATATGCAACTGGCGGAGCTAAAGAAAGAGATTCAAACCATGAATGCCTAGCACAGAAAGGAACTGGAGTCCATAATACGGTTCCAAAGAGGAATCCAGGGACTAAAAATTCCATTGAAAGTAGCAAAAGCAACTAATGTAAGGACAGTGTCGGATCTAGAAGATGTAGACGATAAGCCGGTGGTTGTTGATCAGTTAATGAAAGATACCTTAAAAGCAACGAGATAGCGTGAAAAAGCAACCCATCAGCTGCTACATGATGCAAATAAGACTAATCTAAGATGAGTTGCAATTAGTGAAAAGCTAGACGATAACAAAAAGGGCATAAAAAACCCATTTACAGAAGTAATAGGAGAAAAATTTCCATACATGGAAATTTAACATCCAGATACGTATGAGGCTTATAGAACCCCAAATAGGCATGATTGGAAAAGAATCATGCCATGACACATTATAGTTAATGTACTAGATATCCGAGGCAAGAACAGACTCTTAAAAGCTGTTAGAGAAAATCAATGAATCACTTATAAATAAAAGAAAACCCATCAGAACTACAGCAGATTTCTCAACACATATCTTAAAGGCAAAGAGAGCTTGCAGTGAAGTGTTTAGAGCCCTAAAAGAAAACAACTTCCAACCCAGACTGTTACATGCTGCAAAATTATCCTCCAAAACTGGTGGAGAAATGAGGTATTTTGATGATAAAGAGTGCCTAAGAAATTAATGACCACCAAACCAGCACTCCAAAACACAACTTTTAAGGCTATTGTAGAAAGAGACAATGATGCCAACAATGCCAAAAGGTCTGATAGAATGTACCAGGGAGGCTGAGCATTTTAGAAGAGAAAGAAAGGATATGAATACATGCTTGCTTTTCTCACCCTACCTCCAAATTGAATACATAATTCTTTTCTCAAAAAAAGAAAGAAAGAAAAGGAAATCAGCAGCAGGAAAATACTACATTGACAGGAATAAGTCAATACTTTTATCATTTATAACTATCAGTGTGAATCGTTTCTTTTCTTTTACAATTTCTTTGAAATTTTATTATGTGTTGACATATTGGCTAATGAACTTTATTATTGACTAATTCAATTTACACAGATTAGCAGAATGGATTAAGAAATAAAATCCAGTTGTATGTTGTATACAAGGAACATAGTTAATAAAGAAATTCATAGACTGATAATCAAAGGATGGAAAACAATATTCCATGCATGTAGTGGGGACCCCAAAACAAATAAGGGTAACCATCATATTTTCCTATAAAGTGAACTGTAAGGTAAAAGTTATCACAAGAGGAAAAAAAGGGCACTTCATATTGGTTAAGGAAACTATTCAATCAGAAGAGATAACAATTACAAACTTATATGCACCAAACAATGGTGCATCCAACTTTTTGAAAGGAACACTGGACATAAAAGATCAGATAAACATCAATACAATTATAGTGGGGACCTCAATACCACATTATCACAGACAGATCAACTAAACAAAAAAATCAACAAAGACCTATCAGAGTTGAACCAAATCTTCAAACAAGTGGACTTAATAGATATATTAGAGTGTTCCACCCAAGAATAGAATAAACATTATTTTTGGCAGCACACAGAACTTTCCCCAAAATAGACTTCATACTAACCAATAAAGCATACATAAGTAAATGTAAAAAATTAAAAATTTGCCATTTATATTATGAGATCATAGTACAATGACACTAGAAATCAATTTCAAAAGAAACCACAGAAATTATGCAAACAGTTTTAAATAAAACAACACACTCGAGTAATCAGTGGTCATAGATGAAATAAATGATAATGCCAATATAACATATAAGAACTCATGGGACACAGTGAAAGCAGTTCTAAGAGGGTAGTTTATAGCTGTGAATGTCCACATTGGAAAAACAGAGTGAGCTCAAATAAATAACCAACTGGTATACCTCAAGATTCTAGAAAAACAAAAATAATCCAAATTCAGAGCTAGTACAAGGATGAAATTATAAAGATCAGAGCAGAAATTAATGAAATAGAGAATAAAAAAACAACACAAAGCATCAATAAATTAAAGAGCTGGTTCTTTGAAAGAATAAACAAATAGGACAAATCTTTAGCCAGCCTTAAACAAAAGGAAAGAAAAGACACAAATCAGTGCATTTAGAAATGAAACAGGTGAAATCACAATGGACACTGCTGAAATCCATGAGATTACTAGCAAGTACTACACAAACCTGCATGCCAATACATTGAGAACTCAAGAGAAATGGAGAGATTCCTAAATGCATATGAATTACCAAAGCTGGACAAAAAAGACCTAAAATCCTGGATAATACAATAACTTCAGGGAAGATATAATGGCAATACTTTTCAAACTCTTTAATGAAATAAAAAAGGAAGGAGTACTCCCAAAATCATTCTTGGAAGCTAACATTATCCTGATTCCAAAACTAGTCAAGGACCCAACCAAAAAAGAGAACCTACAAGCAAATCTCTCTAATGAACATAATGCAAAAATTCTCAACAAGATACTGGCAAACAGAATGCAACAAATCATCAAAAAGACCATACACTATGACCAGGAGGGCTTGATCCCAGGAATGAAGGGATGGTCCAACATATGCAAATATTAATATAATCCATCACATAAACAGAAGCAAGAATAAAAGTTACATGATATCTCAAAAGACACAGAAAAAGCCTTTGACAAAATCCAACACACTTTCACAATAAAAATACTGAAAAAAAAGGTATAGAAGGCCCTTATCTCAATCAGAGAAAAGCTATTTATGACAAACCAATGGCCAACATCATATTAAATGGGAAGAAACTAAAAGCTTTCCCTCTAAAATAAGATAAACAAGACAGAGATATCCATTATTACTAATATTCAACATAGTTCTCAAAACATTAACCAGAGCAATCAGGCAAGAGAAGGAAATAAAAGGGATGTGTATAAGAAGGATAAAGCTAAAGTATCATTCTTTGCAGATGACATGACCCTCTACTTATGAAGCCCTTCAATACACCAAAGGACTCCTAGAATTAATGACCAAATTCAGCAATGTGGCAGGATACAAAATCAACACACAAAAACCAGTGGCATCTCTGTACACCAAGAGTGAACACATTGAAAAAGAAATTAGGAAAACAATTCCATTCACAATAGAATAAAAAAATCAAATACCTAGAAATTAACCTAATGAAGGAAGTGAAAGATCTCTACAGTGATAATTGCATCACTCTGAAAAAGAGATCAAAGAGGACATCAGAGAATGGAAAGATAAATCAGGGCATGGTGGTGCACCCTGTAATCCCAGTACTCAAGAAGCTGAGGCAGGAAGATTGCCATGACTTCCAGGTCAGCCTGGGTTACATAGTGAGTTCAAGGTCAGTCTGGACTACAAAACGAGACCCTGTTTCAAAAAATAAAATAAAATATAAAATAAAATGACTTAGGAAAAAAGAAAATGGAAAAAATATCCCATATTTCTGGATAGGCAGAACCAACATAATCAAAATGGTTATACTTCAAAAACTGGTAGATTTAACTCAACCACAATCAAAACACCAACAGCATTCCTCACATACCTAAAGAAAACGATCTTAAAATCATATGGAACTAGGAGACCCAGAATAACAAAAACAATCCTAGATAATGAAAGCAAAGCAGTAGGCATCATATCACATATTTGAAGTTATATTACAAAGTTACAATGATAAAAACAGTATGCTGCTGGCAAAAACATAGACATGTGGATCGATGAAACAATGAAAGAAACAACCAGAGCCAGTGCCAGTTATTTGACCTTTGATGAAGGAGCCAAGAAACATACCCTGACGACAGCCTCTTTGATAAGTGGTGCTGGGAACGCTGGGTATCTACATGAAGAAGATTGAGTTTAAACCCATATCTTTCACCGTGTACTAAACTAAAAAATGGATCAAAGGTCTAAATGTTAAAACATTAACAATCTGCTGGAAGACAAAATGGGTTAAACTCTTGATGACACAGACATAAGAAAGGACTCCAGCTGCAAAGGAGATAATACTGAGAACCAACAAATGGGATCATATCAAATTAAAAAGCTTCTTCACAGAAAGGGAAAAAAATAAGAGTGAAAAGACAGCCTACAGAATGGGAAAAATATTTACCATCCATTCCTTGGACAAAGGACTAACATCTAGAATATATAAAAAGATAGACTTCCTCACATAAAAGATCCAATTAAAAAAGTAACAAGTGAAATGGGAATGTGGGAGAGAGAAAAGAAAAAGGGGATGGGAAAACTGAGGAAAAAATAGGAAGAAAGCTTTTTCAAATGGGAAGGGGACAGAAGTTGGAAGGAACAGGGAGGCGAGAGGGAGTAGGGGATGATGAAAAAAAGTTGCAATGTGCTATGTATATGCGCCCACTTCCCATGATAAATGTGATTATTATGTACTATAAACACATGCTAATAAAAATAATTTTTTAAAAAGGAATTTTGACCAATGTATATACCATTTGATCATTAGCACAATGGAGCAGACAGCATATCCGTCATCCCAGAAGACCCCTATACTCCAGGAAATAAATCATCTCCACCCAGTCCAATCACTGAGTAGCACTCAAAAATTGTAGATTGGTTTTACTAATCATGTTATTTCATGTGTGCGAAATAGCATGACTTGTGTCCCCTTGGCTTTACACAAAGCATCCAAGGCTAAGTGTGGAATAGTCTGTTGTGCAGACATCTCAAAGCCTGCAGCTGTTTGTCCTGAGGATGTGTCTCTTCCACCCTCAGGTAAACGAGAACCAAAGGTCTGGGCTACCTGGAAGGGCGCGGCTAACTTCCTGGCACTCTGCCAGTGTGGGAAGTGGTTTTGCCATTTCTCACTCCTGCAGGGGGTGTGAGTGCTCATTTACCCTGTCCTCAGCAGACACTTGCTGCCACCAGACTCTATAATTTCATCCATGACTATGAGCCTGTGGTAGTGCCTGATCATAGCTTTGGGGCTTTTTATTAGCGTGTTTGCAGTGCATAATGTTTGCATTCCTTGTGTGGAGTTGGTATCTGTATATAACACATCTTAATTTCTGTTTTTGTCCCACTTTGCTTCCCCTTCTTTCCCTCTCCTTCCCTCCATCTCTTGATGGCCTCCCTATCTGGGAACAACCTGTCTCCCTACATCTATCTTTTATTTTGCTTTTTATTTTTATGCTGGATTTATCATATAAGATAAACCATGTGATATTTAAGCTTGTGTGTCTGATTTATCTCACTTGACATTGTGGTCTCAAGGTGCATTAATTTTCCAACAAATAACTCAAGCTTATCTTTCTTTTTTTAATCTAAGTTTAAATTTATGTTCAGAAATAAAAATGCAAATTAAAAAATTTTACAAAACTGTCACACAAAACTCACCTTAGGGTATCATTACATGCTACATTTAGAAAAAGTTAATAGATCTTATCAAAAGAAATAGTTGTCAATTAAAAATGTCAGTTCCTTTCTTTGAGCCAAAAGCAAGTTCATGTGAAATGTAGGCCTAAAAGCCGGTGAAGCACGTGGTGCTGTCAGCAGTGCTGAACACCTACATGAGCGAGGACGCTTGGAGCCTGGCCTCCCTGGCTGGGGCTGAGTGCTGGCCTGCGGTTTGCCCACATGCACAAGGGAGGCTCTGATTGGATGCTTTGAAACCCTTACGTGCTGTGGTCCTTTCATTTCCAGTAACAGTACGAAATATTACCACTGTTTTCCCACTGATTGTAAACTTCAACAGAAAGTAGCATGCTTACAAATTATACTACAATGAATATTACAATTTTTGTGACTCTTCAGAAAAGCTCCATTTTAGAAGTTTCTCACTTGGTTCACTTTCTCGGGTGCCTTGGGAGTATCTTCCACACCCACTTTATGCGCCTGAAGGATCATCTGGCAGCACTTTTCTGAAGTGCACCTGTAGCTCTGCCTAGTTTGGACAGAGCCACATCTCTGCTCAGGCTCAAACCATCTTCTCAGAAATGACAGCTTGCCCAGCTGACCCATTTATTGTTTTTTCTTTACATTTCACTGTTTCTTATGCAGATGATATTTTAGAATGTTTCTGTAGAATTTCTTTTCATATTATCCTAGTTAGTAATAGTTTGAGGTTTTTTTGTTTGTTTTTGATTTTTTGGTACCGGGGATTGAACTTGGGTCCTTGCGCTTGCAAGGCAGGCCACCAAACCGCTGAGCTAGTTTGAGGTTTTTACATAGTAGATCTTCAGATATTTTCCTGGTGTGTAAATTTCATCTGACTTGCATAAGAACAAGTGAGAAGAAACATGCTGGTAGATCTTAGCACCTTATAGTTATGACTGTTTCTCCACTAAAATTGCATGTTAGCCTTAAAACAATGGCTCAGTTTACTCATACTTTCTATGAAACATTTTCTTTCCTTGTCAATAGTAAACATTATTATTTTTACAAGAAACACATTGTCAGAACCAACATCACAAAAACGATGAGCTATAAGTAATTTTAAAATGCACTTGATTCCCTTTCATACACCAGTTCTAAAATAAAGCTTCCAACTTTTGACCATGCCCATGGATCCTCAAGGTCTAAGATACATTAGTCCCCATCATCATTTCTACAGTATGACACAAACTAGAGTGCACAGTCTTAAGTGTGTAGGGAATATCATTAAAATTCATTACCGTGAAGTTTAATGACCTCATAATTAGTTGAAAATTCATAGCATATTACCACAAAATGTTGCTAATTATGAAAGATGTAAAATTACAATAATTTCTTTTCATAAGATTATACCAATATCTGTATTTATTTATTTCTAATAAATTCAATTTCAACTACCTGATGGTGAGCTTGATGTAGGTGCATTGTAGTTCTTTGCTGGGCAAATAGCATGATTCAAAGTACTATCTGAAGGATTCAATTAGAAAAGGAAATACAATATCATGTATATTGCTTCCTCATTTGACATACAAACTTTAAAAAGTCAACCATTTTTTACTGATGAAAATACAGTTCTTTTGTGAGCATGGACACAATACATGGAATTTGTTTCTTTGCATGAAAAGTGGAATCATAGGAAAAGGACTCAAATTCTGTTGCTACCTTCTGGTTAACCCAAGTAAGAATGTGCATAAATTCAAGCTTGTGTGCGTACAATGTCAGCATAGCACAAAGTGACTGAGTGAACCAGGATCCATCCTTTGAATTTCGCCAGGAATAGTAACCTGGTGCTGTGGAATACACATACAAGAAGTCAGCCTCTACTGGTATTTTCTGGTGTGCCATGTCATCATCAGTACCACTGTCTGTCTCAATGCCACAGTCCAGTTCTGTACCCCGGCAGGCCTGAATAATGAAAAGTTTGGGTTTTCCAGCTAGACTTCTACAAAGATCCCCTTTGAAGAATTTTGTTAATATTTTCAGGTCAATAGGTCCATTTGTTCCCACAATTATTCTTAGAATTACACAAATAAAGCTGCTCCTTTTGCTATGATCTTCTCTAGAAACAGTGCACATCAATTCCACAATTTCTTCATGTGTAAGATCATTTTTATTCCTTACTTCATATTTCAAGTTCATAAATGTTTCTCTGAGGTTTGCTGCATCTATATCTGTACCAGACCGAGCTGATATTCCAGTGCTTCTATGAAAGTTCTTCTTATTAATTATTATACATAAACCCATTTCAGGATAATCCATTTTGTATTTGTTTTCAAAGGATATTCTGGAGCCCATTGATTTGCTTCCATTATGATCTTTGTTTCTAAATCTTTAATGGATTTTGCATCCACTGAGTTTTCAGTGTTCTCTGTGTCTGCTTTTCTTAATGCACAGCACCCACAGCCTCCAGCCAACAGAACCCACTGCTCTGCTCTATCTGGCGCCAGCAAGGTTTCTGCAGCCATGAGAGGAGTGTGCCAAGCTTTCCTTTCTTTATGACAAAGTAGTACTCCATTGTGTGTAAATACCACATTTTCTCTATCCATTCATAGATGGGAATATAGACCATTTCCAATTATGAATTGTGCTGCTATAAACATGGGTATGCATGTATCATTGTAATATGATGTCCTTAACTCTTTCAGGAAGATACCTAGAAGGGGAATATCTGGGTCAAATGGAATTTCTAGTTTTCATTTTTTGGGGAGTTTCCATACTGATTTCCATAGTGGTTGTACTAGTTTATATTCCTACCAGCAATGTAGAAGGGTTCCTTTTTCCCTGCAGCCTCACCAGCATTTATTTAACTTGTTTTATTTTTGTTTTTTTGGAACCAAGAATTGAAGTCGGGATCTTGGGCTTGTGAGGCAGGTGCCAGAACCACTAAGCTAAATCCTAGCCCATCTCCAGCATTTATTATTATTTTATTTCTTGATGATGGCCATTCTTTTTGGGTTAAAATGGAATCTCAGCGTTGTTTTAATTTGCACTTCTCTAACAACCAGCAATGTTGAACATTTCTTCTCGAATTCATTGGTCATTTGTAGTTCTGTTGTGAAGTGTTTACTCATTTCACTTGCCCATTTTTTGCTTAGGTCTTTTATTTTTTGGGTCTAATTTTTTGGAGTTCTTTATTATAGATATTCCTCTGTCTGAGGAATACTGGCAATTTTACTCATTCTTTAGGTTTTCTTTTCACTCTGTTGGTTGTTTCTTTCACTGAGAAGAAGTTTTAAAAATTTGATATGTTACCATTTGTTGATTCTTCATATTATTTCCTTTGCAACTGGGGTTCTGTTCAGAAAATCTTATGCCTTCAAGAGTTTTACTTATTTTATCTTTCAGCAGATTAATTGTTTCTTTTCTAACATTTAGTTCTTTGATCCATTTTTATTTTAGTATGGTATTTTAGTTTAGTGAGAGATATGAATATAGACTGATTTTTCTGGATATCAAGTTTTCCTGACACCATTTATTAAAGAGGCTACCTTTACTTCAGTGTATTTTTTTGCTTCCTTGTCAAAGATCAAATAGTTGAATGTCTTCTGGGAAGAGGGTGGAGTGGTGAACAGCAGAGAAACAGCCTCTCTGAGATTTGATGTCCAAATGCTGGAATATAGTGATTTGAGGAAGAGAAGAAGGAGGGAAATGGGTTCCCAAGACCCAACAAAGATCTGAAGTGAGAATTGAAACCCAGAAGGAGAGTTAAGACAGAACTTAGAGGAAGGAGGTGGCAAACATTGCTTTCTCCTTGAGCCCTGACTCCCTTCATAGGAAGGGTGGCTAGACTGTGCATATGCATGGTGACCACTGGTCCTGGAGGAACACACCAGTGGAATGGATCAGTGGATGCAGCATACTGTAGTGGCTGGTGAGTTATTCAGGTTCAGATGTCCCCCAGGAGAGGATAATTGGCCAGTAGCCATCTTGGAGAGAGGCCAAATGAACTCAGAACTCAGAGCAGCTGCAGGCTGTCTCCATCTAGTAGCTCCCAGTGTCAGGGTGAGGCAGAACCAAGTTTAAGTTGGTAGGAGGTCAAAGAGCTGAGTTCAAGTCAGTGGGGAGCCAAATTCAAGCTGGCAGGAGGCACACAGATTGTTGTAGGCTGAATAAATCAGATTCCAGCCTCACAGCCAGAAACTAGCCTGAACTTCAGTGGAACTAAAGGTGTAGACTTGCTGGGATTACCCACTACCCCACTGTGAATCTACCCCTGGTTTGCTAACTTAACTAATTAGCACAGATCTTGGCTCTGTCTGCCCACTCTGTCTATCAGTGATGTCCTGAAGTGGACATTGTTTTTCTTCTTTTTGCATTTCTTGTTTTTTGTTTTCTTTTTTTCTTGATTGTTCTTGTTTTTATATGAGTATGAACATTGTTTCTAGCTTTCTTGTTGTTTTTCTATTCTTGTTTTTTATTTCTTCCCTCTTTCCCATCTGTCTTCTTCACTGGTTTCCCAAAGTTTGCATGATCGTTGTCCTCCAGCCTGCTTCTAATCCCTTCCTCTTCCTCTTCTTCTATTTCTATATTTTCCCCCTAACTCTTTTAAATTTTCTCCCCTGAGGATAAAATCACCATATTGAGGGCATATTTACTCTACACAATTTTCTGGTGTGTTTTAGATTTTGTTACATAGCCACAAATATAGTTCATCCAGTTAAAAGTGGGAAATAAATAGTTACCATAGCTTGTCATTTTCTAGGCTGTATTTGATGCTATTGTTGTTGCTGTTTGTATTACTTTAGCCAAGGTAACATAATTGTTCTAATCAGTTCTTCCTGATATGCCAAGACTGACACTGCCTAAGGGTCATAATCAATATTATAGGCCAGTGCCAAAGAACAAGTGGCTAGGCCAAATATGCAGCAACTTCTCATCTCCCATAAGTTGAGGAGGTAGGATCCTGCAACAGACTCAAAACCCAAAAGCCTGAAAGACATCTCTGAGAAGTGGTCATTCCCTAAGGCTTCTAAATACTAGCAATAAAGCTATTTGTCATAAGCAATTTATAAGCATCAATCCAAAAATTAAACTAAAAGAAAAGAAATGAGAAGACACTTAGGTAAGATGAAACCCCAGACTTCCAGCTCACCAAAGGCAAACTAAGATGGCAATAATGTGGAACAATTTGAGAGTAACTCTTCTGGACTCTCTGAAGTGGTAACAGTGGAAGTAACAAAGCAGATAAATGAGATCATAGAAAAAAATCAGATCAGAATTAATCTCTCAGATAACTACAGAGAGGGTGACCATAATGAAAGATATAGTCAGTGACTCTAGAGCAGATACAGATTAAAAAATAGAGGATCTTAGCAAAATTATGGAAACCATTATTGTCCAACATAGGAGGGAAATGCAATCAATGAAACAGATATCCAGGATATCTATTCAACTGCAAGTATATACAGCAAAATGACCCAATGTGAGGACAGAATGTCAGATACAGAAGAAAGAATTGAGGTTAGCAATTATGAAAAGAAACATTTCTTAAAAATAACAAGGGACCACAAAAAATCAATCCAACAGTTGCTAGATGACATAAGAAGAATAACATAAGATTGGGTGGAGTCAATGAAAAAGCAGGAGATAGCACAAATGACATAAAAATCCTGTTCACAGAAGTAATGACAGAAAACTTTCTAAGCACAGAAAAGTAACTTGACATACAGATAAATAAGGCATATAGAATTCGAATTAGCTATGATTTTAAAAAACTACACCAAGGCATATAATAGTCTAGATTCCAGAAATTCAACACAAGGGCAGAATATTAAAAGCTGTTAGAGAAAAGAAACAAATCACACATAAAAGAAAGCCCATTATCCCATGGCAAACTTCTTAACACAAACCCTCAAGTCAAGGACAGATCAGAGTGAAGTATGTCAAGCCCTAAGAGAACAACTTCCAACCCCAGACTGATGTACCTGACAAAACTATCTTTCAAAATTGATGGAAAAATAAGATACTACCATAGCAAAGAACGCTTGAAGGAATTAATGACCACTCCAAAGTGTTCTGAAGGACATTCTAGAAAGAGATAATGAGGATGACAACATGAACCACAACAGAATGAATCCATCAGGCAAGGCAAGTAATTAAACAGAGAGGGAAAAAAAGGAACCAACAACAGGAAAATAACGTGACAAGGATATGTCAATATGTATCAGTTATAGTCATCAAAGTAAATGGTCTAAATTCACCAATAAAAAGAAACAGACTGGCAGAATGGATCAAGGGGGAAGATCCAACAATATACAAGAAACACATTTAGTAAAAGAAATTCATAGACTGAAAGTCAAAGGATCTAAAATAATACCCCATGTGACAGAAACCCAGAAAAAAAGTAGATTTCAAGCCAAGATTGATTAAGAGAGACAAAAAAGGTTACTACATCCTTGTAAAGGGAAAAATTCAAGAGGAAAACATAATAATCATAAATGTATATATGCACTAAATACCAATTCACCCGACTATAAAAACAAATATTAACAGACATAAAAAATCAAATAAGCATTAATACAGATGTAAAGGAGGATCTCAATACCCTACTGTCACAAGTAGACAGGCCAATTAGACAAAAAAAATCAACAAAGAAATATCAGAACAGAACCAAACTTTTGAACAAATGGGCTTAGTAGATAGCTACAAAGTGTTCTATCCCACAACATCAGAATACACATTCTTCTCAGTTGCATGGGACTTTCTCCAAATTAGACCACATACTAGCTCATAGAACATGCTTAAGTAAATGCAAAGGAATTGAAATTATCTCATGCATATTATCAGACCATAGTGCAATAAAATTGGAAATCAAGGTCAAAAGAAACCACAAAAAATTTATAAACGCATGGAAATTAAATAACACCTTCCTGAACAACTAGCGAGTCATAAATGAAATTAAAAAAGAAATTAGAAATTGTTTCTAAAATTAAACAATAATGACAATACAAAATACCAGAACTTATGGGGTGCAATGAAAGTAGTACTACAAAGGAAACTTATAGCAGTGAATACCCATATCAGGAAAACAGAGCAGGCTCAAACAACCTAATGTAGAATCTTAAGCTTCTAGAAAATGGAAGAGCAAGTTGACCCTAAAGCCCATATGAGGGAGGAAATTATGGAAATCAGAGCAGAAATTAACTCAATGGAGACTAAAAAAATAATACAAAGAATCAATGAATCAAAGAGTTGGTTCTTTGAAAGATTAAATAAAATTGGCAAACTCTTAGCCAACCTTATCAAAAAAAGGAAGAAAAGACTCAAATCCATGCAATTAGGGATGAAAAAGGTGAAATCAGAACACACCTTGCAAAAATCCAGATCATCCATGCCTCCCTTGAGAAACTATTCTAATAAGATGGAAAATATAGAAGATATGGACAGATTCCTAGATACATATTAATTACCAAAATTGAATCAAGATAAATAAATTCTAAATAAACCAATATCAGACAACGAAATTGCAGATATAATTAAAAACCTACTAGGAAAGAAAACCCCGGGTCCTGATAGATTCTACAAGAAATTTAGAGAAGACCTAATACCACTACTTCTCAAACTCTTTAAGGAAATTGAAAGGGAAGCAATACTCACAAATTCATTCCTGGAAGCAAGCATTACAAAACCAGAGAAAGATCCAACCAAAAAAAAGAACTACAGGCCAATCTCCCTGATGAACATAGATGCAAAAATCCTCAGTAAGATAATAGCAAACAGAATGCAGCAAATCATCAAGAAGATTATATACCTTGACCAAGTAGAATTCATCCCAGGGGTGCAGAATAGTTTGACATATATAATCAATAAATGTAACACACCATATTAACAGAGCCAAGGACTAAAACCACATGATCTTCCCAATAGATCCAGAAAAAGTGTTGACAAAGTTGAACACTTATTCATGATAAAAATCCTGCAGAAAATTGGAACAGATATTCTTTATCTCAATCAGATAAAAGCCATCTATGACAAACCAGCGGCCAACATACTAAATGGACAAAACTGAAAGTTCTCACTCTAAAATCAGGAACAAGACAAGGATGTCCACTATAGCCATTTGTATTCAATATCATTTTGGAAACATTAGCTGGAGCAATTAGACAAGAGAAAGAAATAAAAGGAATAAGGGTAGGAAAGGAAGAAGTTAAATTATCATTATTTGCAGATGACATGATACTCTATATAGAAGATCCCAAAAATTTTAATAACCAAATTCAGTGGTATAGCTGGATACAAAGTCAACAATCAAAAATCAATAGCATTTCTGTAAACAAATAAACTCACTGAGAAGAGATTATGGAAATAATACCTTTACGATAGCACCCCACCCCAAAGAAATACCTAGGAATTACTTTAATGAAGGAAGTAAAAATCTTTACATTGAAAACTACAGTACTCTAAAACAGGAGATTGAAGAGGATATCAGAAAATGGAAAGATATCCTTTGTTCTTGGGTAGGAAGAACCAATCTAGTGAAAATGGCCATACTTCCAAAATTGCTATACAGATTCAATGCAATCCTGATCAAAATAGCATTAGAATATCTCATAGAATTAGAGAAAACAATCCTAAAATTCATTTGGAACCAGAAGAGACCTAGAATAGCAAACGTAATTCTGGAAAACAAAGGCAAGGCAGGGGCCATCACGATCCCTGACTTGAAATTTATACTACCAAGCTAATGTGATAAAAACAGAATAGTACTGGAAAAAAAAAAAACCCCAAGGATCAATGGAACAGATCTGAAGATGCAGAAACAACTGCAAACACACTCACCTCCTTCTCTTTGACAAAGAAGCCCAAAGGCATTAACCGGAAGAACGATAGCCTCTTTAATAAATGGTGCTGAAAAACAAAGATTAAAACTAGATCCATATCTTCCACCATACACTTATCTAAAATTGAAATGGATCAAAGATATAACTATTAAAACAAAAACACCAAATCTGCTAGCAGAAAGAATAAGTAGAGCTCTTGAAGACATTGGTATAAAAAAAGACTTTATGAACAAAACCCTAATTGCACAGAAAATATTACAAAGAATCAACAATTGGGATCTAATCTAATTTAAAACTTTGTAGACAGCAAAAGAAACAACCAACAAAGTGAAGAGGCAACCCACAGTTTGGGGAAAAATTTCAGCCTGCTGATTCTCACACAAAAGACTAATATCTAGAAAATATAAAGAACTAAAAAAAAAATCAGAACCTCCAAATTTAAAGACCTAATCCAAAAATGGGCATCTGAAATGAATAAACACTTCTCAGATGAAGACAGAGAAATGACAAATAAATTTATGAAAAAAATGTTAAACATCACGTGTTATTTGAGAGATGCAATTTAAAACAACCCTGAGATTTCATCTCACTCCAGAAAGAATGGCTATTGTCAAGAAATCAGCTAATAACAAATGCTGGAGGGGCTGTGGGAAAAGGAACCCTTCTCCACCGCTGGTGGGAGCGCAGACTGGTGCAACCACTGTGGAAATCAGTGTGGAGATTCCTCAACAGAATAAAACTAGAGGTTCCGTTCAACCCAGCTATTCCCCTTCTTGGTGTCTTCCCAAACAATCAGAACCATCACACCACAGCGATATAGGCTCACCCATGTTTATAGCGGCACAGTTTGCAATAGTTAAATCTTGGAAAGAGAACAAATGCCCATCAAAACATGAATGGATAAGGAAGATGTGGTTTTTAAGATATAAACTTCTCTGCCATAAAGAAGGATAAACTTGAGATCTTTCTAGCTAAATGGATGCCCCTTGAGGCCATACTTTTAAGTGAAATAAGGTGGACATACATGTTTAAATATTGAATTGTTCCTCTAATGTGAGAAATCAAAAGTGCAAATAAGGACCAAAATATACAGTAGACATTGGGAAATGAAAAGGAAATGTTCAAACAAGGAGAACAAGGGAAGGGAAAGGGAAAGTGGAAGGAAGGGACAAGAAAAAAAGAATAGAAGGAAAAATGGAAATAAAGCTTTGGTAAAGAAGGAAGGGAATGGGAAAAAAGAAGCACCAAGACAGATCACGTAAAAATTCCATACGATAAATGTTATCCTTATGTATATCTGAAATCTACCAATAAAAATAGTTAAATGTACTTGGGTTTGTTTCCGCATCTTCTGTTCTGTCCTATTGATCCTCACGTCTATTTTTGTGCCAGTATCATGCTGTATTTATCACAGTAACTTTGTAATATAACTTCAAGGCTGGATTGTGATACCTCCCTTTGCTCTTGTTGCCCAGGATTGCTTTTGCTACTTTGAGTATATTCTGGTGTCATATGAATTTTAGGATTGTTTTCTCCAGTTTTGTGAAAAATACTGGTGGTGTTTTAATTGGGGTGGCATTAAATCTGTATATCAGTTTTGGAGGTATGGTGTCTTAGTTACTTTTCTTATTGTTGAGACAAAATACTTAACACCCCAAATTAAGGGAGGAAAGATATTTAGCTCATAGTTTTTATAGGTTTCAGGCAGCTCCAAGGCAGGGTGGCATGGCAAAAGGGCATTGCAGAGGAAAAACAGTTTATGGCAGGCAGACAATAGCAAAGCAAGGGACCTTTGTGCCAGTGTCTTTGTGCCCTTTTTTATTTTATTCAGACTACTTAGGGAGGGTAGCACTTACACCCTTAATCTTAATGCCCTTGAGCCTAGCATTGCACCATGAATCAATCCCAGCGTCACACACTCTAGGTTCACCTACCTCTGAAAAAGCCCACCGAGGACTGCATGCATTTGGGTCTACCCAGGAACAGGAGATATCTTTCCATTTTCTAATGTCATTCTCAATTTCCCTTTCAGAATGCTGTAGTTTCCATTCTCGACATCTTTCACTTCCTTAGGTTAATTCCTAGGCATTTAATTTTTCCTGGTGCTATTGTGAATGGTATTGTTTTCCTGAGTTATTTTCCAGTTATTTCATTATTGGTATACAAGCATGCTACTAATTTTTGTGCGTTGATTTTATGTCCTGCTACATTGCTGAATTTGGTTATTAATTCTAGGAGTCTTTTGGTGTATTTGGGGGCTTCATAAGTACAGGGTCATGTCATCTGCAAAGAATGATACTTTGAGTTCATCCGTCTTATATACATCCCTTTTATTTCTTTCTTTTGCCTGATTGCCATGGCTAATGTTTTCAGAACTACATTGAACAGGAGTGGTGATCGTGAACATCTTTGTCTTGTTCCTGATTTTAGAGGGAAAACTTTCAGCTTCACCCCATTTAATATAAAGTTGGCCATGGGTTTGTCATAAATGGCTTTTCTCTGATTGAGATAAGGGCCTTCTTTACCTATCTTCTTCAGTATTTTTATCATGATAGTGGGTTGGATTTTGTCAAAGGCTTTTTCTTTTTAAAAACATTTTATTTGCATTAAGTGTATTGGTACATTTTAGATATAAATATACAATATTCATCACTGGGAATTTGTGTCTTTCCATGATATATCTTGATTCTTATTTTATCTCCATTTCCCTGCCCTCCCTTTAACCCCTCCACCCCTCCCTATTTACAAAGACTTTATTTCCATTTTTCATTTCCCTTCTTTCCTTTTCCCTACTCCTCCCACTTCCTCTTTCCCTTTAGTCCTTTCTTCCTGTTTCAAATTAGCTATTATTCACTTTGATCGTTATTTACACTTGCAGTTCCTCACACCAGAGAAACCATTCAGTATTTATACATGTGTGTCCTATTTATTTCATTTAAGAATATGGTCTCAATGTGCATCCATTTAGCTATAAATGACTCTAGTTTCTCATTCTTTATGTCTGAGTAGTACTCCATTTTATTAAAAAAAAAACCCACATCTTTATCCAGTCACCAGTTGATGGGCAATTGTACTGTCTTAGCTATTATAAACTGTGCCACTATAAACATGGGCAATTGGTATGATTCTTTTAACTCTTTTGGGAAGATACCTAGCAGGAGAATAGCTGGGTCAAATGGGACATCTAATCTTTTTTTTTTTTTTGAGCCATCTCCATATTGATTTCAACAGTGGTCGCACCAATCTGTACTCCCACCAACAATGGAGACGTGTTCCTTTCTCCCCAAAGCCCCGCTAGCATTTGTTATTGGTTGATTTCTTGATACCCACCAATCTTCCTGGGGTGAGGTGCAATCTCAGCGCTGTTTTCATCAGCATCTCTCGAATGACAGGTGATGTTGAACATTTTTTCATATGTTTATTTGCTGCTTTTGCTTCTTTGTCTGAGAAATGTCTGTTTATTTCAGTGCCCATTTACCAATTGGGTCTTTAAATTGGGGATCTGATTTTTTTTTAAAGTTGTTCATATATTCTAGATAGTAGTCCTTTGCCTGAGGAACAGCTGGTAAAATTTTTTCCCCACATTGTAGGTTGCCTCTTACCTCTCTTGGTGGTTTCTCTTGAAATGCAGGAGCTTTTTAGTAAGATGAGATCCCAGTTGTTGATTCTCTGTGCTAGTTCCCGTGCTACTAAGGTTTTGTTTGTAAAATCTTTTGTTTTATGCCAATGTCAAAAGCTTTTTCTGCATCTGTTGAGGTGATCATGAGATTTATGTCTGCTTCTCCTTGTGTGATGGATTACAATTACTGACTTGTGCTGGTCATGGTTTTAATGAGCCTCTCCCTGACTATACTGGTGCCAGCACTATTTCATGAATTCACTTGTTTTCCAGCTTTCTTTGTGAAGTGTCTTGTCTTTACTTTTGATTTTTTACTTTTGAAATAATTTTAAACTCACAGATAAGTTGGGAAAAAAAGCTGATTTCTCCTTTGTCCCCTTGCTTTGGCTTTATTTACTCCCCAGTGATGTTATGCTAGGAACATTTAAAACACACAGAAACCAAGAAAGGGGCCTTGGCACCAAGTTCAACTAAACTGCAGATCTGCATCAGCTTTTACAGGCATTTTTTCCTATGTGTTGCTCACAGATTTATAGCCCTGTGTAGCCATGGCCACAGTCATAACTACCCAGCCTCTCCCGCAGACACCCTGCTGCTGCCCTGGGCCTGGCCATGTCAACCTGTTGAGTCTCCCTGGCTTTATTATTTCATGTTATTTCAGAATACTGAGCAAATAGCACCACTCAGCATGTACCCTGTGGAGTGACTTTGCTCATTTGTTTGTGTGTGCGAAATCCACTCGGATGCTGAGCTCCAGCTCCTGTCCTTTCCCAGCTGAGCCGACTTCCATGAGTCCACCTAATGCCCAAGTTCCTGGAATAAGCCTTGAGTGGTCTTGGCTTGCTCTTCTCTTTCTGTGTTGCTGTTTTTGTTTGCGAGCATTTTGTCTATGATTAGTGAGGAATGCCAGTGTGCAGCTTTCTTCTTTTGTGCTGTTTATGCCTAGTTTGGGTGTCAGATGTTAGTCTTATAGAATCACTTGGAAAGTATCCCATTTCTACTTCCTGGGAGATGTTAGGTGTAATTGATATTATTTCCTCTTTAAAAATTTGGTAGAAGTCACTTATGAAACCAACCAGAATATTTGTCTTTTGGAAGACATTTTCACTACAAATTCCATTTAGTTAGGAACTGAGCATGGTGTGGTGGCACACACCTGTAATCCAGCATTTGGGACGGAGAGGCAGGAGGATTCCAAATTTGAGCCCAGTATTCCTACACTGAGATGCTGTCTGAAAAAAACGTTATGGAACCACACTCAGATGTTCTTTTTCACCCTGGATAAGTTCGGTAGTTTCCTGTTTTTGAGGGGTGGGTTTACTTTACCTCAATTGGTAAATTCTGTGTGGGTCTGTCCATAGTACCCAATTTTCCTTTTAATGTCAGCAAGGTCATTGTAGTTTTGCTATTTCTTATTTATTGATGAAATTGGAAGTTATCTTCTTTCTGCGTTTGCTTAGTTGTTTTTTTTTTAAGTTCTATTGACCCCCACCCCCTTTGGATTTGTTTTGCTCTTTTAAAGCAGTCTCTTGAGGTGGAAACTTGGGTTTTTTGAGGGTTGTTTTTTTTTTTTTGGTACCAGGGATTGAACTCAGGTCCTTGCACTTGCAAAGCAGGCCACTGAACCACTGAGCTAAATCCCCGGCCCTGAGATCTTTCTTTTGTAATATAGATATTCTGTGCTGTACATTTCCCTCGGAGCACTGTTCTAATTGCGTACCATGGATTTTGATGTTTTCATTTTAATAGAGTTAAATATTTTTTAAATTCCCTTGAGGCTTTCCTGTTATTTAGAACTATGTTGCTTAACATTTAAGTATTTAGAGATAATGTTATAATCTCTGTTGGGATAATGGCTTAATCTCATGATGCCCACAGACCACACTTTGTATGAGTCAGTTCTTGTAACCTGTTTAGGATTTGTACTGCCCTGGAGATGTCTAGTCCCACATGCACAAGCAGGGGTGGCTGGCTCTGTCTGGCTGAGTGTGATCACGCGTCAGCAGGATCCGTGAACTCCACACAGGTCAGTGTCATTAATTATAATTCTGGAGTTGTCTTTCTTCATCAACTCTGTCTTCGTGATTTTGCTTCACATGTTTGGAGCAGTGTTGTCAATTGCCCACACTCTTAGCATTATTGCATCTTTTTGGCAAATTGATCCTTTCATTATCATGTAATTTTCTGACCTCTGAAGTCTATCTGATATTAATAATTGCACTTCAGTTTGTTAATATTTGTACTTGCATGGTATATTTTTCTTCCTTTTTTTTTTTTCACTGTCACAGCAAAATTATCTTTGAAATGAATTTCTTCCAGGCAGTATATTGGTGAGTCTTCTAAAGAGTCATTGTGCTGGGGGTCAGGATTGCATACCTGTAATCCCAGCACTCTGGGAGAAGGATGCAGAAGGATCATGTGTTCAAACCCAAACCTGGCAACTTAGTGACTTAGCCACATCCTACTTCAAAATAAAGAAAAGCGGATGGGGTTGGAGAAGGTAGGATATAGTGTAGAGCTAAGGCCCTGGTTCAATTCTTAGTACCACACACACCCAAAAAGATCACAGTGATTATCTCTGTCTTTTATTTTAGGCCAGTTACATTTAATGTAGTTACTGAGTTGCAATTTAATTATTTCCATGATTCTGGTAGCAAACTGAATTGGATGAGAACTGAGTCAAATTCAATGGTTAGGTTCAATGTTGACCTTATGGGGAAATTTCATTTGGTTCTCATACAATTTGATTACTGTAGAAAGAATGTTTGTGAACCAAGGTATCACTGTATTTGGATTCAAGCCTATCATTTTATATTTTGTTTTCTGCATATTTCCTCTATTTTTTATTCCTTTGTTTCCTCATTCTTGTCATTTTGTTTTGGTTATGTGAATATTTTTAGCATTTTATTTTAAGTGGTTGTTGATCATATAGCCTGTTACACACTCGGCAGCCTTCTGGGAGTTACACTGTGTGTCCTAACCTCTCAGGAGTACTAGGGTCAGCATTTTGCCATTGCAGGGGTTCTGCTTCTGATCACTTTCTGACCTTGATGGGGCTTTCTGTGCCCTCTGTCCTGTGCACTGAAGTCATCTTACTTGTCACAGCTATGTTTGCTGAATATTTCGCCAGACTGCAGTAATTTGCTTTCAGTCATCATACTTATTTAAAAGAACTGAAGTAAAGAATCCATATATTTTCCCAATATTTGCCATTTTGTTGTTTTTCCTTCATTCCTTCTTTTTCTTTTTTTGGCACCAGGGATCAAACTTAGGTCCTTATGCTTGCAAAGCAGGTGGTGGAACCACAGAGTGAAACCCCGGGCCCCTTTCCTTCATTCCTGATCCCGAGGTTTCCCTCATTTCTGTCTGGTGAACATTTTAGCCATACTTTAGGGTCTATCTGCTGGCAGCAAATTCTGAGTTTTCCATCTTCTGAGAAGGTCTTTGCTTCACCTTCATTTCTGAGGGTTATTTTTGCTGGACATAGAATTCTGAGCTGATAATTCTTTCTTTCTTCTAACACTTAAAAAAGTGTGCATCAGAAAGCCCAGGTCTGGGTCCCTACTAGCTTGCTGGAGGAGGGCCGTTGGCCCCCTGTGCCCTGACCACTGACCTGATAGGATTTCCAGCTGGAGCCAGTGGTCAGTGTGGCTGATGTGAGGGTTCACAGCGGGGGACAGGAGGCTGACACCCCTGCGGGTGATGGAGGGCACTCCTGGACCTCTGGGTCGCACAGGCCCTCCAGCCGCCCTCTTGTCCTTCCCGGAGCTGGGGGCCGAGGAGGGCCTGGGAGTTGGCCTGGCCTCGGGGGCCACAAGCTGTTGGAATCAGAGGGGGCCAGCTGGCGGGAAAGAGGTGTTAGAGTGGAGGTCTGGTGAGGGCCGTGAGCACAGGCAGATAGATGCCCAGGACCCAGGGAGGGGACGGTGTGCGGCGCTGGGTACCTGAGAGAGGCCGGCCTGGAGGGGAGGGAGGAAGAAGCGCAGCTCTGGGCTGTGGGGTGGGCTGTGGGGCTGAGCGGGCCTCAGGGCAGCGTGGCAGGGGTGGCTCTGAGAAGCAGCTGAGTTGGGGGCTGTGCGCGGGGCCTCTCGGCGTCCAGGCCCGCGGGCTGGGTGGTCTGCACAGGCTGCGAGGGAGGAGGGTCTCCTGGGGACGCGATGAGGAAGCCAGGGAGGAGCCCTCGGTGCCGCTTACATTTGTTTTTAATGTAATCCACTTAAATTGCTGGTTTATATACTTTAAATGACGGCCGTGTGGAACCTCAGCTCTCTGCGGGCCGCCCGGGAGGGGAGGCCGGGCTCTGTGACTCAGGCACTCTCGGGGAGGCGACCCCGCCAGCGCTCGGCTCCCAGAAACCGCAGGCCTGTGTGGGCGACGCCTCCGAGGAGGCCCGTCCGGAGCAGGGCTTGGGAACCACTCTCTGTGGCTCCGGTCCGGGCGGGAGCTTCTCCAGTCCCGATGCCCGCGAGGCAGCGGGGGCTCAGCTCCTTACTCTTGGGTGCACTGTGGCACACTGGGCAATTTTGCCGGCTCCCCTAGGGGCCGGCTGCTCTTAGCTTCGCTCAGAATCTCCCCCACCAGGGCTGGACCTCCAGGGCCCTCTCCGCCCAGAGCCCTCCGTGTCCCTGTCCAGGTCCGCTCGGTGGGAATCGTCACGAACCACGAGCACAGATTGCGTCCAAAATCCTGAGGGAGCCCGTGATGGGTCTGAGCCCTGCGCAGATGCAAAGGCCCTTATTTCAGAGGAAACAGAGGGAGAGCTTCAGTCTGGATTCCAAGTGTGCTTTCTGCTTTCCAAAATACAGCATTTTAAAAAAGTGAAGTATTTACTTATTTGATACCTAAGACCTTATGCATGCTAGGTGTGCTCTGCTCCTGAACTACAATCCCAGCCCATTTATTGCATTTAAAAAATTATTTTAAAAATTTCATACAATGAACAAACACATAAAGGTGTGCAACCCCCATGAGGACCAAACACATAGCAGTTTCCTCTCTCCAAAGTCATTCATGAAGCCCTGGATCAGGCCTGGCCCCAGCTCCACCCCATCCCCTGGGGCCTCCTCCCTCAGTGCAGCGCCCCCTCCTAGGGCCAGCCGGGTGGAAACGATGCTGGGAACCCTTGCGTGAGGTCTTGAGGGGGACGCGGATTGCGTTCTCTGGGGCATCGCCCCTGACTGGGATGTGGGTCAGAGGGACCATGTGTCTGTGCGTAACACATTGCTAGCCTGTTTCCAGAAGTGGAAAATACTTCTTCCCAGCCGGCACCCCACCAGCCGCGGGGGAGGCCAGCCGCTCTGGTCCTCCCAGAGCTTTTTTTAAAGTTTAATTTTAGCCATTCTGTGAGTAGTGGAATCTCATGTGGTTTCAATTTGTGTTTCCCTGGTGATTAATCATCTTGGACTTCTTTTCACACGTTTGTCTGTCATACATATTTATGTTGGGTCCACTCTGTTTGTGCCCTTGTGAGGCTGAGGCTGAAGAGAATGATTTGTCCCAGTACCGTTTCCTGAAAAGAAGATGTTTCCTCCATGGATCTGTGTCTTCACCTCCATCAAATGCTCCAATTTTCCAGGTAGCAATGGGAATCTGAGGCAAGGAAGGTGGGGCTCCTGGAAGGTCCGAGGCATCCAGCCAGGGTGTACATCCCTCCCCAGGGTGGGCAGAGGGCACCTGGCCTGCCGGCAGCTCCAGGGATGAGCAGACCTGGGAATGCACCCCGCCCCCATGACTGCTCCTATATTCTCCAGCTGCACAAGTGGAGAGCTCAGGGTGGGTCCTCACCTCCTGAAGGCCTTGCCCACTTGGCTGGGGATCTGGAGGCTCCCTGTCACTGAGTTGGGGTGGGGGCTGTGGCCCTGGACCCCCTTGCCAGCCCTGGCTCATAAACCCTATGTCTCAGGCTAAGAGAGGTTTCCAATAATGTTAGACATTTACATAGCTTCCAGAAACTGAGTAAATGTTTACATTTCAGACTAAATCACTGGTAAATAGTCCTAAAAAGAGTCTAAAGGAATAAACATTTTTGTGGATGTTTGTGCCTATTTTTAAATTGAGATATAATTTCCAATAGGAAGAGGCACCAATCGGGGTGTTCAGCTCCACGACTGTCCCCGTTAGCACTCCTGTCCATCTCCTGCACTGTGCCTGCCCATCTAGAAGTTCTTGTGAGTGGAGCTACTTGCTGACATGCTGCCATATTGTGCACACTGGAAGGAGAGCTTTGTGGGGCCCTCCTGTGTGGCTGTCCCACATTCTCCCCTGTACTGATGCGCAGTCCTGACCAGGTTTTGGTCTGTCATGAACAACACTGTCATGAGCACACATGGACTGGCCTTGTGTGGCTGTGGCACTAGTGCCAGCAGCACATACATGGCCCACTGTGCACAGCAGTGGGTGCTCTGCTCTGGCAGGTTCCCTAGGGTTTTCTGAAAGGACTGGATTCTTCTGCCCCACCAGCGCAGGCTACTGTTGCTGGGTTCCACATCTGCCCAGAATATGGGTCTAATTGTAATCATCTCAGTAGGTGCTCAGTGGAAACTAAAGAGACTGCTTTGCATTTTAAAGATGGCTTTGAGTCATCTGGATGACCTCGTCATTATCCAAAGAGGTTAAGGAGTAAAAGTAAGAGCTAAGAGATCTATTATCTTACACTTCTGTAACAAAAATCCAAGTGTGGGTCTCCCTGGTCTTCTTAGGAACTTGAATCAATGCTTATGTCCACACAAACACTTGAACACAAGTATTCACAGCAGCATGATTCATAACAGCAAATACTGAACACGGGCAAAAGATCCATTAGGAGAATCATGTTCATTTCTGATGCTGAAGGGGAGAACAATTTTCATGCCTTCTCCAGCCTCCTTAGCTGCCTATGTTCCTTAATTTGTGACTCCTTTTCCACTTCTAAGATCATCAATGGCTTGCAGTCCCTTCCTCCTCCTCCATTGTCAACACTGGCACATGACCTTCCTTTATCTCTGTGTCCAACAGTGATGTGTGGCCCCTTCCTCCATCCGCAAGGCCAACAGAGACTTGTGGCCACCTTCCGTCTCCAAGGCCAATGGTGATAGGCATCATCTTTTCACTATTATGCTACTCTTCTCTTGCCTGCTTTTCTCTTTCAATTTTAATGATCTTTCAATTACCATGGACTCACATGGATGATCGAGAGATATCACCCCATCACAAGGTGAGCTGCCTTAATGCCACCTTCGTCTCTAAGGTAGGGAGATTGTCCTTGATTACCAAACATACCAAGGGCAATCTCCAGAGTTCTTAGGTGTGGAAGAGGAAGGCAGAAGAATCAAAGTCAGGGAGAGACAGGAACAGACCACTAGCTTTGAAGATGGCAGAGGGAAAATGGGATCTATGTCAAGGAAAGTTGCATCTCCAGAGGCAGAAAAGGCAGGAAGTAAACTCTCCAGGCCCCTGCAGAGAAGCCAGCCCTGCTGAGTCCTTGTCCCATGAGATTTGTTTCTGACTTCTGACCTAGAGAACTGTGAGAAAATAGACTGGTGTTCAAGGTCACTAAGTTAATGATACAATAAAAAACTAGTGCAGGGGTTGGAGCAGCCAGTGACCATTGTGGATTTGCCTACTCTTGTCTGAGTTTGCTTTCCCAATTTTATGGCTCTATTGTTCTACGCACAGACATTTAGGGTTGTGATGTCTTCTTGGAAGAATGTCCTTGTGATAGTTCAGTGGTGCTTGTGTCAATTTGCATAAGAAACACTCAACTGAATTGGTTCAGCACAGTTCTGTGTCATTGGAATTGTATGAAAGGGAAAGGAAGGAGGAAGGCTCGCTTTTGTTCCTTAGGAAGAGCTCCAGTCTTCACCTTCACCGTACACATCATCTCCTGGCTTCCAGCACAAACTCATCAGCCTCCCGGTGCGGATCCTTCAGGCCCCTAATACAGACTCTCACAGGACACTACATCGAGTTCCGGCCTTCAGCTGGGTTCTTCAGATCTCCAGTGCACAGCCCTTTTGCACTCTTTCACACTTGACTCTGGCCACTAAGCCAATCTTGTAAATTCTTATATATTTGTATAGCTTGCATCGACTCTCTTTCTCTCGTAAGCACTGATACAAGCTCTATTATCATTGCTTCATGCCTTTCTGTCACTGGTTTTTTGAAGTCTACTTTATCTGAGCCAGAATAGCTACTCTTTCCTCTGATTAATGTTTCATAGTACATCTTTTCCCATCCTTGGCCTGTACGATATTTGAAGTGAGTTTCTGTGGACAATACATAGAAGAAGTAAACTGATCTCTATGTGCAAATTATATAACTTTTTATATAAAAAATTCCAGAGAAGCCATAAAACTATCAGAATTAATAAATTAGTTTAGCAAAGTTGTAGGATACAAGATCAATATATAAGAAATTCTTTTTATTTCTCTGTGGTAGTAGTGAATAATTTGAAGTGAAAAGAAGAAAATCATTTTAGTTATAGTGGCATCACAAAAGAATGAAAAGCTTGGAAATAAATTTAACAAAATAAATGCATAGTTTATACACTGAAAATTATAAAATATTTCTGAAGGAAACTAAATTCCAAATAAATGGAAAGATATTTTGTGTTCATGAATTACAAGACTCGATATTGTTAAGACAAGAACACACCTCACACTGATCTACAGATGCACCTCAATCCCTAGCAAAATCCAATCTTGACTTTTTTACTGAAATTGATTAAAAAATTCATATGGAAATTTGAGGGGTCTGAAATTGCCAAAACAATTTCAGAAAGTAAGAAACAATCTGGAGGATTCACTTTTCCCAATTAAAAGCTTAGTATAGGGCCAGGGATTTAGCTCAGTGGTTCGGTGACCTGCCTTGCAAACACAAGGACCTGAGTTCAATACCCAGTACCCCCGCCAAAAAAGCTTAGTATGAAGCTAAAGTAACCAAAACAGTGTGCTTCTGGCATAAGGATAAGCACACAGACTAGTGGAACAGAATGGATAACAAAGAACTCAGAGATTAACCTTTTCATTTATAGTCAGTTGGTTTTCAAGAAGAGCACCAACCCCACAGTTTGCAAAATTGTATGAATAAAGGACAGAAGAATTATTTTAGTGTTACTACTCTGAAAAAATATAGTAGTGTGCTAGATTAGTTATCACAGTATTTACAAGTTTTTGTTGGCCTTGTTGATTGAGCATGATAGCTATTATGTAATAAAAAGCATTGATCATTAAAAAAAAAGAAGAGCACCAACTACTCAATAGAGAAAATACCTTTTCAACAAGTGGTCAACAGGCCATCTGTATGAGGAAGGAAAGCTATCCCTGCCTAAGACGGACCAGAGACTTCCATGTAAGAGTTAAAACTGTAAACCTTTTAGAAAAGAGACACCTATCAAAAGCCCAGGCTTCATCAGATTAAGCAACGCAAATTAGTTAAATCAGACTTCATCAAAACAAAACATTTTTTTTAAAGGGCATATTAAGAAAATTAGAGGGCTGGGGATTTAGTTTAGTGGTTCTGCTACCTGCCTTGCAAGTACAAGGTCCTGAGTTCAATCCCCAGTACCCCCCCAAATTAGGACACAACACACAGAATAAATGAAAGGACTTGTGAGCCATACGTCTTATATCCAGGTCTAATATCCAGAATACATAAAGAATTCTTACAACTCAGCATTAGAAAAGCTAACCCAGTGAAGCCTAGATGAAAGACTAGGTCAGACAGTTCTCTAAAGGAGATATAATAGCCAAAAGCATATGAGGAAATATTTGAAACTGTTAGTCATCAGAGAGTGTAACTAAAAAACACTAGGTATCACTTCATACCCACTAAGACAGCAAGAATAAATTAGGCCCCACAGGCCCACAGCAAGGGGGACATAAAAAGCGCCCACAGATCACGGCAGTGTGGCTCATCACAGCTGAAGAGGGGAAACAGCCCAAAGTTACTCAAAAGAAGCACTGATGGGTAAATACACTTCAATATGTTCAGAGTGGAGTTTCACTCAGCATTGACAAGGAATGAGAAACAAACCAGGCTGGGACATGGAGGCCATGAGAATATTGCGCAGAGAGAGTAAAGCATGTCACAGAAGCACTTTGTTCCACTCTATATGCACAAAGGGTCCAGAACAGGCAGTAGACGAGCTCAGGTTTCTTTCAGGAGCAAAGGAGGCATCTGGGACCCGATGACGCAGTGGTGCTCACCCTTGTGCACACACTGAACACCACTGTGCTGTGTACTTTTAAACAGTGTGTTTCATGGTGGGTGAATTATGTCTCAATAAAAAGTACTGTACTCCTCATTTTAAAAAGAAAAAGAAGTTCCACAAGTTCCCGGAATGTAGAAGAGCCAACACCGAAGCATAAAAAGTAAACTATAGGACAAGATGGTGGCAAGCAGGGATGTAGCACCTGCATTTCTAGGAGCTTTGCACTGCAGGGGACTGTACAGTACCACGCCACACAAGTCTCTGGGAAGAAGCTCAGAGATGGCTCTGAATAAGTCAATGCATGCAAGAAATAGATACAAAGACAAACCACTTGACTTTGCTTATCTGGCACCCAAATATCCAGATTTGAAGCAGCATCTTCAGAATGGAACATCGGAATGGAAATGTAAGTCTTAATTTTAAGTTAACTTTTGTCCCATCCCTTCCTCGATGGTGGATAAAGACTGGCGATTTTTTTTTTTTTTTTGGTACTGGGGATCGAACTCAGGCCCTTGCCGTTGCGAGGCAGGCAGTGGAACCACTGAGCTAAGTCCCCGGCCCGTAAGTCTTAATTTTAAAGACCCTGAAGCAGTCAGAGCTTTGACCTGTGCTCTTTTAAGAGGAGACTTTGGGCTTTCTGTCAGTATTCCTTCAGAGAGACTAATTCCCACATTTCCTTTGAGGTTTAATGAAATTCATTGGATGGAAGATCTGATTGGTCACCAGGACACTGATGAAACTTCACTTCGAAGAGGAATTGATGTAGGCACCAGGGCATCTTGCAGCTGTCCCTTACTTGGCACAACCTTAAATGCCTGGTATTTCCTTGCAGTGGAAGTGGATGATACGTGTTTCAACTATGCAAAGAAAAATGTGGAACAGAATAACATATCCGATCTCATAAAAGTGGTAAAAGTACTACAGAAGACACTCCGAATGGATGCTCTTAAAGAAGAATCTCAGATAATCCATGTCTTTTGCATGTGCAACCCTACTGTTTTTACCAACCAGTTGGAAGCCAAGGGAGTAAACTCTAGAAATTCTCGAAGACCTCCACCTAGTTCTATAAATACAGAGGCATCACAGAAATCATGGCAGAAAGAGGTGAATTAGAGTTTGTTAAAAGAATCAACCATGACAGTTTTAAAAAAGACAACTTTAAAAAACGATTAAGGTGGTACAGCTGAGTGCTGGCTCCTCTGAAGGAAGAGCTTCGCATCCCAGGGGTTCCTAAAGTCACCTTCACCGAGTTCTGTCAAGGTCGGATAATGAGGTGGGCCTCAGCTTGGAGTTTTTAGGTGATCACCGCCAAGCAAGCGAACAAAATTAGAGAAGCTAAGGCAACCCATTATGTTTGTAGTGCTGGAGAGAGTGTGATGAAAGAATTATCCCTCAAAGCATCCTCTTTGGGCTCTGGGATGGTGGAAGGCATAGCGGTTGTGTTGACATGGATAGAAAAAAATCTCACCAACCTGAAGGTCCAGCATAAATGAGTTCCCTGCGGAAAAGAGGAAATTAACCTTTTCCTGATAGCTATAGAAAACTCCTGGATTCATCTAAGGAGAAAGAAAAGAGAATGAATGAGACAGCCGAGGAAAGTGCCTTGAGCTCCTGAGGACGTCATCCAGGCCTTAGAGGAGAATAAGGTCGTCCCTAAGGAGCCTGGCAGTGGCCAAGATGTAGCCCTGGCCCCAGGAGAGGGCCTTGTGTGGGCCTGCCATGCGGAAGACGAGTCTGCCACTGTGGGGAGTCACTGCCCAAGCCAGGAGTCCTTGTCCCAGAGGAAACCCCAGAACCCCTGGAGGATGCAAGGAGTGAGGAAAAGGGAGGGACAGAGGCTGTGGAAAGCTGTAAGGACTCTAGCAATGGAGCCCAAGACTAAGAGGCTTCTGAGTAGTGCAGCAGCCCTGTGGCTGACAAAGGGAAGCACCTTCAAGGAGCGGATACACAGTACCTATTCAAGTGTCTGATAAATGTCAAGAAGGAAGTCGATGAAATGCACTGGGTTGAGGGCCAGAACAGGGATTGGCTGAACCAGCTTTGTACCTACATATGTAACCAAATTTTCTGGTTTGTTGCTAGCTAATGCCAAACTTCTTATACAATTCAGTGTGTGTATGGGGCTGGGTGTAGGTGTGCTTAGTGTGCAAGAAGCCCTGGGTTCAATTCCCAGCACCCTCCAAAAAACACGTAACAGCTTGCTTTGGAGTAGCCTTCAGGGGTCAAGAATAATTTCATCACTGGTCCAGAAGTGACATTGTGTGGAATTATCTTAAAAGTAGAAATCAATTAATCCATTTAAACCACCCCATCTGCTGCCATGTTGTCTTGTTTTGTTTTTTTGTTACAGGGAGTCGAGGTAGTTCAGCAAGAATTGCTTATCAGCAACAACAGAAAGCTGTCAATGAATTCAGGAGGAAATGAAAGCTGAACCTCGTGGGTCATCGTAGCTTTAGACTAATTCTGTGAGGCCAAAGGGACACAGCACACCTGGTCTGGGTCAGTGCTGTCCAGAGCATTCTGGTCTCTGTCCCCAAGGGTTGGCTGGGAGAGGCAGTGGCGCTCTTGTCCTCCAACAGAGGCCGTGTAGCAGGACTGGCAGAGGCCCACTCTGAGTCACCTTCAAGAGCAAACCTGCTCTGCCTGGCCATGTGGGATCAATCAGCTGTGCTCAAGTCCCTGGAGAGGAGCTGGCCCAGGGTAGGCAGTGCGGGGCCGGCGAGGCCAGGATGGAAGGTTCATCTGAGGAGCCCTGGGGTGCCTACCCCATATTCCTGATTTGTGGCTACTTTGATAGTGCTTATTTCAGAAGCAGAATTGGGTAGGGAAAAACTCAAGATGCGGCTGAGATACAACAGAATACATGCACGCCCCCATCTCTAATTTGTCAAAAGTACCAGTATTCTGTAGCAGTTTTACTTCTGTTTTTGTTTCAACATGTAGAGTAAAGTTTGTTTTCTTTTTTAATATAAGAATTTTCAGAGTTGAAGAAAAAAAATCCAAAACAATAGAGCCAGGAATGTAGCTCAGCAGCACGGCACCTGCCTGGCAAACGCAACATCTGGAGTTCCATCCCCGGTACCAAAAAGACAAAAAAACAAACCACAAAACAAAACCAACCAAACAAAAAAACACATCACACGTGACATCCCTCCCATCACCCACTTTATCACCTTCTATAAGGCAGACTGCCACCCATGACTCATTTGGAAAAGTGGGACCCTTTGCAGGTACCTGTTTGTAACTTGCTTTCTCTCATGTGTCAGTACAATATAAATTATTTCATTGCAATAGATACATTCTGAGGCTGTAAAACGTTCAGTATAGCAAGCCATGTACCGGGTGCTTGTTTTCCTTTTCTGCATCTGCAGAGGGCCAGCGGACATCCAGAAGGGCAGCTACAGAGGCCAATGCTGCAGGGCATGGAGAGCGGGAGGTGCCCTCTGGGGCCGCTGCCTGGGTTTGTCTTCCCTTGTCACGAGTTAAAGTGCTACCAAAAGAGACAAAGGAGCACAGGAGCGTGAGTGGTGGGCTGTGCCTGAGAACCATCCACATCCACAACTGGAGGAGAAGCCTGGGCAGGACTGAGGCTCAACAGGGAGGCTGAGAAGCCGGGTACTGCAGACTTCCAGCAGCAGAGCCCTGTCTCGTGCATGGGGACTGCCCTCGAGGGCACTCTCAGATGGGCTTCCTCCTGTGCTGAGGAGCGTAGGAGGTCCTCTCATCACCCGGGCTGTCCTCAGTCGTGCACATGGGCGTGTGCACGCATGTGTGAGTGCACAGGTGCATGCAGGCAGAGCCACAGACAAAGAGATGGAGAAGGAGTTGTCGTTGCGCCAGCAGGCTGGGCACAAGGTAGTCCCAGGGAGCCACCCCTCATGAGGTCAGGAATGGTGCTGGATCACGTGGGCCTCGGAGGCCCAGTCATCCCTGAGTCCTCGGAAATGCCTGAAGGCTGCAGCAGCATCTGCACATTTTATGCTACAGGGTGTCTGGAACCCTGCCAGGTGCTGGGAACACCTGTGCCCCATTGTGTCTAGCTGGGGACCTTGTCCTACATTCCTGGACAGCCCTCACCATCACTGGCCCAGGCTCAGCCAAACCCTGACTTGCCCGCCTCTGGCCCCAGGATGCCCACAGCTGCCAACTTTGGGAGACGCAGATTAGGGCAGGCGATGTGACAGGGTGCTGTGTGATACTGCACAGGGAGACTCTTGAAGGGTGTTGATGCCAGGGCAGAGTAGGATGCCAGCCACATATGGGACAGTCCCTTCCCTAGACCTGGCTTTGTGTGGCTGTCCTAGGAGAATGTGTGTGCATGTGTGTGTGTGTGGGGGGGGGAGACTGCACCTTCCCAGGCTTGAAGGAGGGCAGGTGGTTGCTGACCACCCCACTCCATCTGAAGAGTGCTTATCTCCACTGTAGCTGTTGGTCAGAGGTGCAAGTCCTCCTGACGTTCTCCTGGGGAATCTCTAATAGCCAAGGACCTGAGGACCCTGATGGCTGTCTTAGGGAGCACAGCTGCTCTCTCAGGGAAGGAGCCACAGCCCTACCTCCCAGAAGCCTGTGCTTCCCCAGTCCTGAGGGAGCCTTGCAGATGTGCCTTATCCGAGTGTTTGTTTGGAGTCTGCTGACATTTCCCAGGGGTGGATGATTGGCAGCAGTCCATGGCTTTGGACCCAACACCGGGAGGGGCCTCACTTCCCAGTGGGCTTGGGACTGGACCCTATGTGGGGGATGAGAGGTTCAGGCACAGCTTATGCTGCTAACCCCCAAGGCTTGGGATGCCCAGGTAGGCACCCAAAGTGATGGTGCTCGCTTGTCCCCAGGCATAAGGACATGGCGGGCAACACCAGATATTCTGCATGTCCCTGGAGCTGTCCCCTGGCCAGCCTGGGCTCCTTCACTGGTCACCATGTGTCCTTTGAGACACAGGGCAAGGTCGGAAGGTAAACAGAGCTCCTGACAGCCATCACCCTATTTTCCTCCTCCAGGCACCAGATGTAGGTGTCAGGGTCCCCAGACTGTGGGACCCACATGCAGAGTGAGCAAGTAAACAGCTCACCACTTGGCTGCTGTAGCCAGTGAAGGTCGGGGGATGTTTGTTTCCATGACATCTCCTGGTCCATCTGACCAAAATGAACCCAAATGCCCACTGTGAGGGGGCTCCAGACCTTGGACTGAAAAGGTGGTGACAGAACCGGGATGATGGGGAGATGGCTCTGGCAGAGTTGGACAGAGTCGGCTCTGCGTTGTTTCCCAGGGTCGGATGTGTGTGAGGTGCTGGCCCTGGAATGGTTCCCGGCCATCTCACCACTGGACTGGCCTTTCTCCCCTAAGCCCCATCTGCCCTGCTCCCCATGCCATGGTGGTGAGCAATGGGGTCACTTTGTACATCTCAGCCTCCACTGCCTCAGTTTCCTCTTCTCTAAACAAAGACTCAACTAGCGGCTCCTTCATTGGGTGACTGTATCCCAGGCCCCTCAGTGAGGTGAGCTGCCATGTGACACAGCCCTGGTGACTTCCCTGCGCTGTGGCCACCCAAAGTCAGCTAAGCCCCACTTTTGGCAGTAAAGTTCAATAGGAGAGCCTCACACCATGGCATCCTGAGCGTCCAGGTGGAGGAGGACACAGTGACCCCAACAGCCTGGCCCTCCCAGGTCACGCTGCCCAGCAGGGTCTCTAATGGGCTGAACTGTGTGGGCTGGGTCTTTCCAGAAAAGGAAAGCCGTATGTCGGACTTGTCTGCAGGACCCTTTGAGACTCCCTCTGTGTGGACTTCTAGTCAGTCTTTCTGGACACCTTGTGATTCCTACATTGCTGCCCGTGTGTCCATTTACCACTGGCACGAGGCCTTCCTGGCATGGCATCTCCGTCTCACCAGCTAGAAACAATGGGCCCCATGTGCAGGGCTCCGGTGACTCAAAGTGACTCAAAGTGAGACCGTGGCACAGAGGGGAAAGGGCATGAGACTGCTGTCCTTGTCCCCCTCTTTTTCCGGTCTTAAACGCTGATCCTACTACTAATAGACCAAGTTTGCCTGATCTATATTTCTCCTTTGTGTTTTTAGCTCATCAGTGTGGTTCACTGCAGTTGAGTCTCATATCAGCAATATTAACTGAATACTGATTTCTATCCTTTAAAATCATGGGGCCTATTTACAGTTGACGATCAACATGTATAAACACTTTTTTGTTACTATCTTTGTGTTTTCTATTTACTGTGGTTTTATATTGGTTTTTTCTTTCTTTATCAACTTCCAATGGACATGTTTTTAATGTTTCTACCTTTCTCCACTAGTTTGGAAACTGAGATTTGCATTTCTGTTCTTTCAGAAGTGACCCTTAAAATTTATCACCTGCAGTTCACTAGGAATTTCCTAGGAGTCTAAGCTACTCTGCACTTCCATCATCTTCATATTGTAAGGTCCTCACATGCTTCTGTTATTAATGTTTAGTTCTACTTTTTAAAAGACTAAATTTTTCGGGGAAGGGTAATAAGGGAAAAGAAAAAAATGTGAGATAATGAAAAGATGGAAATAAAGTGGTTGTAGATGTGGGGGGTGAAGGAAGGGCAGGGACAAGGGGAAAAAATGAGAACCAAGACTTGTCATGTAGAGGTACAAGATCTCAACAATGAATGTAACTGTAGTGTATCCCTAAAATGTACCAATAAACTCAATTAAAGCTGAAAAAAAAGACAATTTTTAAAACCACAGTATATTTTGCCACAGTTTGACTATATTTTTAGTTTCCATTTTTATTAGTGTATGTTTGTGATACACAGTGGTTACATTCATCTTGGGGAACCGGCACATATACGTGGTGCATGCTAATCATCTTTATTTCCCTTTCCCCTCTCCACCCTCCCATCCTCCTCCATTGCCAGGGCTATTTCCCATCTCCACAAAGCCTATCTCCTTGTTTCCTATGATCTACCTTTTATTTTGCTCTTTAAATTACTTATACTTAGGGCTTCTCATGTAATATTTAACCTTTTGTGTATGATTTATTTAATTTAGCATTATGGCCTGAAGGTGCACCTATTTTCCTACAAGTGATTCAGATTTATCCTTTATAGCTGAGTAGTGTTCCCTTGTGTATATACAGCACATTCTCTTTTGCTATTCATGTGTTGATGGGCATATAGGCCACTGCCAAGATTCAGCTATTGTGAGTTGTGCTGCTGTAAACATGGCTGTGCATGTATCACTGTATATGATATCTTTAACTCTTTTTGGAAGACGTCCAGAAGAGGAATATCTGGGGTTAAATGGAATTTCTGTTTCTAGTTGTTTGAGGAATGTTCATACTCAGTTCCAAAGTGGTTGTACTAGTTTATGTTCACATCAACAATGTAGGAGAGTTCCTTTTCCCCAACAATTTTGCTAACATCTGTTGGTTTTGAGTTATTGATGATAACCATGGTATTAGTTACTTTCTTGTTGCTGGGACAAAATACATAACACCCACAAGTTAAAGGACAAAAGGTTTATTTTAGATCACAATTTGCAGAGGTTTTGGCACACAGTTGCTGGCTCCACGGGAGGGCAGCAAGGCAGAGGGACATGGCAGAGGAAAAGCCGTTCATGGCAGGGCAGGCAAGAAGCAGCACAACTTCCTTCTCCTTCCCCTTTTCATTCTATCCAGGCTGCACCCCTATTGGTTGGTGCCCCATACACCCAGGGTGGGTCTTCCCTCTTTAGGAAGTCCGCCATCCACACCCAGGACTATGCAAAGCTTCTCAGGGGACTAATCCCATGTCGTCCATGACCCAGTATCATACAGTCATGATTCAGTCACTCCCCAAAGCCCCACCTATGAGTCTATGAGGCTTTGGGAAGACATCTAGATATAAGCCATAATAGCCATACTTTCTGGAGTAAGATAAAAATCTCAGTGTTGCTTTGATTTGCTTTTTCTAATGGCCAAAGGTGCTGAACATTTTTTTTCATATGCTTACTGACCATTTGTACTTCTTTTGAGAAGTGTCTGTTCATTTCAATTACCCATTTTTTTCCATTAAGCTTACTGGTACATTGTAGGTATACAATATAGTTACATTCATCATTAGGATTTTGTACCTTCACATGATGTAACTTGGTTCTTATTTTTTCCCCACTCCCCCTGCTCTCCCTTCACCCCTCCACCCTCCTTTATTTATAAAGACTGTTTCCATGTTTTTCCTTTTCTCATATTTTTTCTTTTCCCTTCTTTCCTTTCCCCTACCCCTCCCACTTCCCCTACTCCTTTAGACATTTTCTTTCCATTTCACAACATCAATTATACATTTTGATTTGTATGCGTTTAGTCTTTCGCACCAGATAAACTATTCAGTATTTACATGTGTGTGATATTTATTTCACTTAAGAGTAGGGCCTCAGTGCGCATCCACTTAGCTATAAATGTCTTTACCAATTTTTTATTGGGTCTTTAATTTGGGGGGTCTAATTGCTTTGAGTTCTTTATATATTCTAGATAGCAGTATTTTGCCCGAGGAGTAGCTGGTAAATCTTTTTCCATTTTGTAGATTGTCTCTTCACTCTATAGTGTTTCCTTTGCTGTGCAGAAGCTTTTAAACTTGATGTAATTCCATTTGTTGATTGCTAGTGTTATTTCTTGTGCAACTGGGGATCTGTTCAGAAAGTCCTTGACTATGTCTATGTGTTCAAGAGTATTACCTATTTTATTTTCCAGCAGATTCAGTATTTTTTTTTTGTACCAGGAATCGAACTCGGGTCCTTGCGCTTGCGAGGCAGGCCACCGAACCGCTGAGCTAAATCCCAGCCCTCAGTATTTCTGTTTTAATATCTTGGTCTGTGATCCACTTTGATTTGGTTTTCATGATTTGACTGTTTTCTTATAATTCACATCCCTAAATTCCTTTTCTCTTTCCTGTAGCATGTGTTTAACCCTCCATTAGCGATGGCCTTTGGAGGGCAGGAGTTCTTGTGTTTCTATGTCAGTTCTGACAGAACAATGCAGATGCGGCAGTGCAAACAGCTATTCCTTGATGCACCCAGCTCCACAGGCCAGGAATTCAGAAAGAATACTGTTGCAGGAAGGGCTGTTTTTCTCTCCACAGTGTCCAGGGCCTCCACGTCTCCCTCTAGACAAAAGCTGATCACATAACTCCCCCAAGACAAATATACTCATTTCTTTGCAGCGCCTCCCCAAATAGCTTTATCCTGTTAGTTTCAGTCTCAGGATAAATGCTGAGGCTCTTGTCCCTAATTAAGTCCGGGTGTGACTACACTATCCAGGGTTGGTTCCTGGGGACAGCTCTCCTAAGAGTTATGACAGGGTTATGAGTCTGCAAACACTATGCATGGTGGTGGAACACAATGCAAGGCCATGCTGAACAATTCCTGCCATATGCTAGTTGAGCACAGTCACAGGTCGTGGTCTTTCTGATGCCACCGATCCCTTGGCTGTGGTTTCCCCTCTTCCTGTGACCCTCATCCTGAGCTCCTAGTTCTGTCTCTGAGCTCTCTGGACTCACTGAGAATCATTCTTCAGCTTTCAAAATAAATGACCCATATTTGCAGCTGGGATTTTTGGCCAATTTCCTATTTTAGTATATGTGCTGCTGAAGCGAGCACATTGGCCTGTTTCCTTTCCATGGAAGTCCAGGCCCCAAGAAGCTCTTGTGATTTTGAATTTTCTTTGTTCCCTTAGTCAAAGTTAATGATTCTTTTAAAAATCATTGCGGGTTTCAGTTCACATAAACTGCCTTGGGCAAAAGCCATACCTAGGAAAGGTCCCATCTGGGCTTCCTGGGGGCAGTGACCTTAAATAGTTAGGATTCCTGATGGCAACGTGGAGGTCTGGAAGAAGTGTCTGTAAGGTTCTTAGAAAGCTGTTCATTTGCTTGAAATGGTCTTTGAGGCACTACTCTAAATGTTTCTGGAGGCTTAGTTTGTTTCTGTTGCTATAACAAAAATGCCAAAGACTGGGTAATTTATAAAGAACAGGAATTCATTTCTCACAGTTCTGGAGGCTGGAAGTCTAAAGTCAAGGCACTTGTATCTGGTGTGGGGCCTTCCTTCGGTGTCCTCATGTGGCAGAAGAGCAGAACAGAGAGCCCAGTCCCCCTGCAGGCCCTTCCACGAGGGCAACGATCCATTCCCAAAGGAACCCATGACTTAGTACCAGCTGGGAGGCCCACTCCCACTACTGCTGCCCCGGGGTTAAGTTCCCAACTCATGAGAGGTGGTGGGGTGAGGGGCACATCTGAATAGCAGTAGAATCCTTAACAACGGACTTAGAGCCACATTCTGGGCTTCATCTTGACTCTGAGGCCATATTGTCTGAAGTGGCCTGGATCTGATCTTTATCTAAAAAGCTCTGTCTTACTTTGAGAATCATTACTAGCAGGTAAGGTTGTCTTTCTAAACTCCTCTAAATTTTATTCTAAAACTGAGAAGTTTATCTCTTAGCTGATTTCTTTCCTCTTGCATTTTTAACAGGGGCAGCTAAGAGAATCCAGTAGCTCTTTCAACATCCCTGCCCAGAGGCACTTCAGTGAGATCGCAGCTTCTTGGGGGCATCTGCTCCCCACGCCGTGAATAGGCAGGGTTGCCTGATTGCTGTACCTTATAGTTCAGCTTCCGGGAACATTTTCATTATTTCCTTCCTTGCCATAATCTTAAGACCCATCAGGCTTCTGCTTGCTGCCTATTCTCCAAATTAACAAAGTTTTAGTTTTAGTTTTTTGTTTTTTGTTTTTTTTTAATAGCAGCATCTCAACTCCCATCTACCAACCACTGAAGACTTTTTCAGTCGCATCCCTGGCTTACTTTTACCTTAAGACTCCACTGTTTTGGGTTTTATCTCTGCTCTGAGCCCCTTTCTGGATTTGAGAGCTCTGCTGCCTGAAAACACCTGAGACTTCTTTATTTTCCCTAAGTTCTACCTGAAAATGTCACAGTTATTCACCTCAATCATTATTCAACCCTCAATCTTGCATGAAACCTTAGCTGGGTGTAAGATGGGTTTTTGCTGGGAGCTACTTTTCAAGCTTTTTCTTGATCCTGTTTCTCTTGATGAGAGGTCTGCTGTTAGTAAAACTGTTCTTTTTAGGTCTTTGGTCTTTACCCTTGAAATTCTGTAGTCACATTCACGTGCTGGGATGGGAATAGGATGGACACTAGTTTCTCTGCTTAAAGGACTCTGCTTTGTATTTGAGGTAAGGGAAGGACAAAGGAAGGGAGAGGGTCCCACACTAGAGCCAGGACGAGACTCAGGCCTGACCCCTCTTTAGGCCTTGCTATGGTCCTTCCCTCCCTTCCACAGAAGTGTGCTCTTTAACTCAGGCAGTATGGAGGAAAGCATAACCAGAGGCCTTCCATGATGCTGCTGTTTCTTCTCTAAATAGTATGCACCTACTGAAAGGTGTGGGTTCTGTCTCCTTCCCTCTCCACCTCTTCCTCCTTCTCTTCTGCTGCTGACAATGCAGTGTCACAGAGCAGAGCATTTATTAAAAACAACAACAAAAACAGCTTTGGAGCTGGGAAGATGTGGGATGGAGTCCAAATTGACAGTTGTGTGGTCTTGGACAAATCAGTCAGCATCGGTGAACTTTACTGTCCTCATTTGCCCTCCTCCAGATGGGGCACATGGAGGTGTTGGGGCACACAGCACACGCATGGCCGACGCCAGCCTGCTTATGGGTGGTTGAGGGTGGTGGTCCAGGGCCATAAACAACTGAACTAGAACCATTCAGACTTCACATTGCTGGGCTGAGGGTAGGGAGCAGAGAGGGAAGACTGCTCCTCCTTCATCCCCATGCTCGCTGGCCTAGTGCATCCCTGGCTGAGACTTTCAGGGCTCTGCCTGCACCACCAGGTGGACTGCGTTGCTGTTTCTGGCTATCTCCTTTATGTTTCTGAGTGGAGATTTATGGAAGGGAGAAAGCCAGATCCCCAGTCCCAGCTTACTCTGGGATTTCATTCCAGAGTCTCCTAGTAATGCTCCCCAGAAATTCCTGAGCCAGCGCAGCAGCCAGGGTGAAGTCTCCACATCTGCTGCTGTTGGATGTCTGTGAGTTCCTCCTAGCACCTGGATGAACGGCAGTCTCTAAGCGCATTTAGATCCCTCCTATAAACTATGCCTGTTTGCTTTACTATTGCTTAAAAGCAGAGTGACACAGTGGATTAAAAAACATTTTAAGTTTATGTCCTTTACGACAAAGAATTAAAAGACAATTACTTCACCTAAAAAGCAGTAACTTAACACATTTTACATACATGTCTCAGGCTTCCTGTCGACCCTATTGGTCCCTGGGAATGTAAGCTGATGCTGCAACTCTGGGCAGAGGTCAAAACCGACAGACCGGATGGAAGCGTGTGGCTCAGAGCCAAGAGAGCAAATCTCTCATGAAAATCTGGGCCGGCCAGCAGATTCTCCAGAAATGAAAGCTGTTCATAAGAGATGCCAGATGCTGGATCATGCTTTGAAAATGTTTGCTGAGCTCTGATAACCTCATGGGGGTCACATCTGGCCTTGAGGCCACATCCAAACACTACATATTTAGGGCCGAATTTGCAAGTTCACCACAGGAAGGGAAAATTCAAATCAGTCTATGCAACACAGGCACACAGAACTTACTGATCATAACGCATGTGAATGACGCGGTATTGTGACGGGTCCATGTATGGCCAATTCCTCCCGCCATCGCCAGCAGTGTTTTAGATTTGAGCCTTGTGGTTAATATGAGGTGACATCCGACTGAGGTCTCAATGGACAGATTCTTGATGATTAATGATGCTGATCATTTATTTTGTGATTACGGGTTATCTTTGTATTCCTGCTTTGGGGAAACTATTATTCAAGTCTTTTGCCTACTTTTAATTGGGGTGTCTTTTTATTATTGAATTGAGGGCATTTATATACATACATATATATATATATACATATATTATATAAATATATAATGAATGTAAATAATTTTTCAGATATATGTTCTGTAAACATTTTGTACTATTTTGCAGCTTGCCCACTGATTTTAGTAATGTGTATGTATGTGTGAGATGGACATTAAGGTTCACATATGCTCTACCAGCTAGGCAGCTGTTCAAGCACAGTTTGTCGAGAAGACTTCATTTTTCCCTTGGACTTGCTTTGGTGGCTTGGCTGGAGATAAATTGACTATGTAGGTGCCGCTCCATTTTGTACCACCTTTTATTCCATTCATTGACTGATTGGCCTTTACAAAAACAAAACTCTTCTAATTACTACAGCTTTGCTAAGTCCTAAATCAGGTATTGCAAAATCTGACTTTGTCGTTGTTTCAAAATATTTTTGGCTACCAACTTCTTTGCATTTCCATGTAAATTTTAGCATCAACTTGAAGCTTTCTTTTTAAAAAGTCATCTAAGATTTCGAATTGTATTTGATCTAAACTGATATATATCAATTTGGGCAGGACTAACATGTTGAAGTTTTTTACCTTTCTGACCTATAACAAGGCAAGTATCTTCATTTATTTGGATCCTATTTCCTTAGCAACGTTTTGTAGTATTGTGTGAGTAGGTCTTGCTCTTCTTCCAATAGAACTAGTCCTAGGCGTCACTTAATTTTGATACTTTTTTATGTAATGATTCATCTTCCAATTGTTTGTTGCTAGTGTAATAATCATTTGATTAATGTATAATGACTTTGCATCATGTCACCTGAGCCACTTCATTTATTATTTCGCACACCCACAATCATGTCTTCTATGAACATAGGGTTTAATTTCCTTTTATATTATTATAATTTTTATTTTTCTTGCACTGTACTTCACTAGGAAAGCCAGTAGAGCAATGAATAGAAGTAGTAAGACTCCACATCCTTGCCTGTAATCCCAGGACTCAAGAGGCTGAGGTAGGAGGACTGCAAATCCCAGCCTAGTCTGGGTGATTTAACGACTTAGTGAGACCTGGTCCCAAAATAAAAAGTGTAGCTCAGTGTGCAGGCCCTAGGGTCAATCCCCAGTACTGGAAAATAAAACAACAAACAGCAAAACCCGAGCCCACATATTTGCCTTATTCTAAACCTTAAGGTGAACACATTCAACTTCTCCCTACAATCTGTAGTGCTATCAATAAATTTGCAAGTTCAAGAAACTACTTTCTATTGCATATCCCAAATCATGGATACTGAATTTTGTCCCAAAGTTTCAACTGCATTTATTTAGATGATCTTATGAAATTTATCCTTTGATCTACTACTAAGCAGCCAGGCATAGTGGCATATGCTTGTCATGCCAGTACCGAGGAGACCGAGCCAGGAGGGTTATGAATTTAAGGCCAGTCTAGGCTAGCCCAGACTACATAGCAAGACCCTACCTCAAAAAACAAAGCAAAACAAACAAAAAATGTACTTACTAATTTTCAATCGCATTATGGAGACAGACTTCACTTGGTCATGATAGTGTACCTTTTAAAAATGTATTTTCACTGGATTTGCTACATTTTCCTTTCTTCATTTGTGTTCACTAGGGATACTGATCTATGAATTTTCTTTAGTTTGCAAAGGTTTGGTCTCGGGATTATTTTGGCCTCATAAATGATTTGCGAAGGATTCTCTCTCCTATTGTGTTTTCAGGGAAAGGTTTGTGAATAAGTATCACTCCTTAAGAGTCTGGCATAATTTATGACTGAAGCCATCTGGAACCTGAATTTTCTGTTTTTGGAAAGTCATCAAGTATGAGCCCTATTTTATACTTTATTCTTGGATTCGTTTGCTATGGTTGGTCAAGGGAGGGTTTTCTCCTTTTCATCTAAGCTGTTATGGAATTTATTGACATGAAGTTGTTTATAATATTTGCCCACTTTTTATTAGTATTTTCATTGAAATATAACCTAAAATAAAATCCATTTTTAGAAGTACACAAATCAATATTTTTAAGTATATTTACAAAGTTATTAAATCATCACTATTATTTAATATCACAGCACCTAAATCACCCCCAAAAGAAGCCTCACTAGCAGTCATTCTCTATCCCACATTCTCCAAGCCCCCAGCAAGCACTGATCTATTTTCTCTCTGTGGATTTGCCTAGTGTGATCATTTCACTTAATTGGAATCAGTCTTCTGTGACTGACCTAACTTACTTAGCAAAGCATCAAGTTCATCCATGTTATAGCATAAGTCAATATTCTGCTTCTTTTTGTGGCTGGGCAATATTCCAGTGTATGGATACTATCTTTTTTTGATCCATTCATCACCTTTGGATGTGACCACTCTTTGGTCATTACAAATACTGCTGCTGTGAACACGCATGTACGTACTTTTGCCTTCCCCTCTCTTTTTTTTGGTACCAAGGATCGAACTCAGGACCTTGCAGTTGCAAGGCAGGCAGCAGAACCACTGAGCTAAATCCCTTTATTATACATACTTTTATGTGGACATGTTTTCAGTTCTCTGGAGTACGTGCTTAGATGTGGATTTACTGGATCATATGGTAATCTATGCTTTAACAATTTGAAGAATTCCCAAACTGTTTTGCACAGTGCTGCACCATTTTATATTACCACCACAACCCTTAGGGATTACAGGTGTGCACCACCACAGCGACTCTGACTTGTATTTCCCTGTTGAGCAATATTTTCTGTATTGGACATTTATATATCTTATTTGGAGAAATGTCTGTTCAAGCCTATTCCTAATTTTTAAATTATGGAGTTTTAAGTGTTCTTTATATATTCTGGATACCAGTCTCATTAGATATGTGATTTACAATGATTTCATATTATTTGAGTTGTTTAACTATCTTGATAGTGTCTTTTTTCCCATTAAGTTTATTGGTACATTTTAGGTATACAATATAACTACATTCATCATTGGGAACTTGTACTTTTACATAATCCATCCTGGTTCTTATTTTTTCCCCATTCCCCTGCCCTCCCTTCAACCCTTCTACCCTTCCCTATTTACAAAGACTTTGTTTCCATATCTTCCTTTTCTCGTATTGTTTCCTTTCCCTTCTTTCCTTTCCCTTACTCCTCCCAATTCCCCTACCCCTTTAGATCTTTTCTTCCTATTTCACATCATCATTATACATTTTGATCCTTATTTACTCTTTTAGTTTCTCATATCAGAGAATCTATTCAGTATTTACACGTGTATGCTACTTATTTCATTTAAGAGTATGGCCTCATTGTGCATCCATTTAGCTATAAATGCCTCTAGTTTCTCATTCTTTATGGCTGAGTAGCACTCCATTTTATAAAAAAAACCACATCCTAGGGGCTGGGGATTTAGTTCGGTGGTTCCACTGCCGGCTTCACAAGCACAAGGTCCTGAGTTTGATCCCTGGTACCAAAAAAAACCACATCTTCTTCATCCAGTCTCCAGTTGATGGGCAAATGGGCTGTTTCCAAGTTTTAGCTATTACAAACTATGCCACTATAAACATGCTATATATATTTCACTGTGTTATGATTCTTTGAATTCTTTTGGGAAGATACCTAGCAGGGGAATAGCTGGGTCAAACGGGACCTCTAATCCTAGTTTTTTGAGGTATCTCCATATTGATTTCCACAGTGGTTGCCCCAGTCTGCACTCCCACCAACAATGGAGATGGGTTCCTTTCCCCCGACAACCCCACCAGCATTTGTTACTGGCTGATTTCTTGTTAGCAGCCATTCTTTCTGGAGTGACATGGAACACCATTGAATGTGAATCCCTTGAATGACCAGTGAGGTTGAACATTTTTTCATGTTTATTTGCTGCTTTTATTTCTTTGTCCGAGAAATGTCTGTTCATTTCAGATGCCCATTTAACAACTGGGTCTTTAGATATGGGAGGGGTCTGATTTTTTAAAGTTATTTATATATTCTAGATAGTAGTCCTTTGTCTGAGGAACAGCTGATAAAGGTTTTTTTCCCCCCAATATTGTAGATTGTCTCTTAGCTCTGTTGGTGGTTCTCTTGCGGTGCAGAAGCTTTTTAAATAGATGAGATCCCAGTTGTTGGTTTTTTGTGCTACTTCCCATGCTACTGAGGAGTTGTTCATAAAGTCTTTTCCTATGCCAGTGTCTTCAAGAGTTCTACCTAACTTATCTTCCAGCAAGTTTAATGTTTCTGTTTTAATATTTAGATTTTTAATCCACTTTGATTTTAATTTTGTGCACGGTGAAATATAGGGGTCTAGTTTTAACATCTGGCAGGTTGAAATCCAGTTTTTCTAACACCATTTATTAAAGAGTCTATGTGTCCTCCAGTGAGGATGGTTGGCTCCTTTATCAAAGATGAGGTAGCTGAGTGTGTCTGGAGTTGTTTCTGCATCTTCTGTCTATTCCACTGATCCTCAGGTCTGTTTCTCTGCCAGTACCATGTTGTTTTTATCACAGTGGCCTTGTGGTATAGTTTCAAGTTGGGGATTGTGATATTCCCTGTCATGTCTGTTGCCTAGAATGGTTTTTGCTATTCTTCATTTCTTCTTGTTCCAAAGGAATTTTTGGATTGTTTTCTCTAGTTCTGTGAAATATACTGTTGGGATTTCAATTGAGATTGCATTGAATCTATGTAGCAGTTTGGAAGTGTGGACATTTTTACTATATTGGTTCTTCCTACCCAGGAACAAGGGATGTCTTTCCATTTTCTGATATCCTCTTTCATCTCTTTTTTCAGAGTACTGTAGTTTTCAATGTAGAGGTCTTTTGCTTCCTTCATTAGATTGATTCCTAGATATTTCATTTCTTTTGTGATGCTACTGTGAAAGGAATTGTTTCCCTAATTTCTCTCATGGTGAGTCTGCCTGTTATCTGTATACAAGAAGACGATTGATTTTTGAGTATCCCTGTATCCAGCTACTCTGCTGAATCTGTCAATTAAATCTAGAAGTCTTTGGGGTGAGGAGTCTTCTATGTAGAGTATCATATTGTCAGCAAATAATGACAGTTTAACTTCTTCCTTTCCTATCTTAATGCTTTAATTTCTTTCTCTTGTTTAGTTGCTGTGGCTAATGTTTCCAGAACTATACTGAACAGGAGTGGTAATAGCAGACATAAAATAATGACATTAACTTCTTCCTTTCCTATCTTAATGCTTTAATTTCTTTCTCTTGTTTAGTTGCTGTGGCTAATGTTTCCAGAACTATACTGAACAGGAGTGGTAATAGCAGACATACTTGATAGTATCTTTTGAAGCACAAAAATTTAAATTTTGATGAAATCTAATTTCTTTTTTTTTGTGTGTGATTTGGTGTTTTAGCCTGTTAAAATATTGTTAAGAATACTTTCTTGTTTCCTCCTCGAGCTGTTATTTGCATTTATATTGTTTAATAAAAAAAATGGGAGTATTTCCCACACATATTTGTTACTGATTTCTAAACAATTCCACTGTGACCGATGAACACTCTTTTCTCAATTGTATTAATTTCACTGACATTATTTTATAACTCAGCATATAGCCTATCTTCTAGTATGCTAGAACATGAACTTGAAAATAATGTATATTTTTGAAACATTGGGTATAGTGTTATTTTAAGTGTCACTTAGGTTAAGCTCATTAATGGTTTTTCAGGTATTATGTAGTCTTACTGATATTTGTTAAGAGAGGAATTAAACTACCAATAATAGTACGTCTTTTCTTAGGTACTTATTTGGATTTATTGCTTTCTTGCTAAAAGAATGCTTTCATCATTTTGAAATGTTCTTCTTTCCTAGCATTCATATTTCCAGTTAAGGCTTGCTTTTTAAAATGAACACAGCCACTCCAGCTTTTTTTATTATTTTTAGTTTTTATTATTTTATTTTTATTTTTTAAAATTTTTATTTTTTTAATTCTTCATCTTTCTTCCATCCTCTAAATTCTTCCTGTTCATACCTTTATAACATCTCTTACAAATGACCTACAGTTGGTTTTTACTTTTTTTCACAATGTCTGGCCACTAATTAGAGTATTTAGGACATTTAAATTTATTGTAATTATTGATAAGGTTAGGCTGAAATCTACTACCCTGCTATTATTTTCTATTTATTTCTTTTTCCTCTTTTCCTACATTAAAAAATAAACCTATACATTTAGTATTCCACTCTTTCTCTAGTGATTTTGAGTTATATTTGTATAGTTGTGCTACACAATTCACATATAGTTATTAGTTTACTTTGAATCAATATAACATTTGACTTGCAACAAAATTCTGTAAGATATGTAAGTTGTCTCTATGTGTTATCTTTGCTTTTAACCAGATTAACTTTCAGAAATTAAAGACACAAAAATATTCTTTTCTATTAACCTATGAAGTTAATGAAGCCTTGTGATGCTTTACATTTTCTCTTGTAGACTTCATTATTTCAGAACACACTTTTGATTGCCACCGTTGAGGGAGAGACCTCTTGGCATCTAGTGGGCAGAGGCCAGAGATGCTGCAAAATGAATACAATGCAAGGACAACCCCAACCAAGAATTACCTTTCTCAAAATATCAGTAGTGCTGAGGTGGATCCATATTCATATCTAGCATAATTTCTCTGTACCTTAAAAAATTTCTTGTGGAGATAATTCAATTGCTATAAAGATTCATTTTTAGCTTTTATTTCTCTGAAAAAAAATCTATATTTCATCTTTCTTTTTGATGACTAATTTTGCTGGTTAGAGTTCTAGGTCAAAGTTTTTTTCTCTATCAGCACTTTAAACATTCTTTCCATGGATTCCTGCTTCCCTGTGATAAATCACCCACCATGAAAAAATAATCATTTTTCTTTCCAGGTAATGCGTATTTTTTTTCCTGACTGCTTTTAGGATTTTTTTATATTTGGTTTTCAGCTGTTTGATTGTGATGAATCTAGCTATGGTTTTCTTTATATTTATCCTGTATCAGATTCATTAACTTCCTGGATGCATGGGTTGATAATTTTTTATTAGACTGAAATATATTTGGTAATTAAGTCTTTAAATAATTTTTTCCTATTTTCCCATTGTCTCTCTCCTTTTATTCTTAGACTTTAAATGTTTATATTTCAGACCACTTGATATAATCACGTATTTTACAAATATTATTACTCATATTTTAAAGTCTTTTTGTCTTCTTTCAGCTTTAACAATTTCCACTGACCTTCAAGTTCACGGATCCCTTTCCCTTCTGCATTACACAATTTGAAGCTCGCTCACTGTTTTTTTTTTCTTTCACATGGTCATTATTTTAAATCTTTCTTTTCTAGCATTTCTATTTATTTTTTGAAATATGCTACTTATTTGCCCATGTTTGAAATAGTTGTTTTAGCTTTCCTTATCCTAATAACTGAATCATCAGATCATTTCTTCATAAAGGCTATATTTTCTCTTAAGTATAGGCAATATTTTTCTAATGTTTTATATATTTTATTATAATCTTTACATTGTGTATAAATGAATAATAAAGACTGAATTATTTTTGTTTTGTTCTGTTTGCTCCTTAGATATTTATAATCTCTTTTCTCTGAGTGTAGTGAGAGGAGCCACTCAACCTTCTCCCTCTAGTGTCTAGCTGAGACGGAGATGTTGAGTTAATCATGACTATCTGAGATAGTCTTTTGGATCTTGTCAGTGTTTGTGTGGGAAGGGAATGGGTGCAGCATCAATTAAGGGAGGGTGAGGAATCCATTAGCCATAAGAAACCATTAGACTGTAAGTTCTTTCTGCCGAGACACCCCTCCTTCACTGCCAATTTCATAGTGAAACTCGATAGGGCAGCCGTAGAACTGTGTACGTTGCTGTCTTGCCTCTGCAGCTCTTCTGGACTTGAATTTGTCCCATCAGCCATTCTATCATTCAAAGTGCAGACCTTAGTTCATGGCAGACCAGCCTTAGTCAGACTTGAGTAAGGCTGAAGTTATTATGAGCTGAGTCTCTCACTCATGCCTGTTCTTTCTAGAATTCAGTCAGTTCTGTTCTCTCCTCCTCTTAGTCTTTCTTGTTGTTCTCAAGGAGATAAGGTCTTTCTTATGCTAATCTGAGTTAGAAAGCTGCTGTACTTTACTTGCTTTTCCTAGTCAATAGTATGTCATGAAAAAGAACAGAAGAGCTTTTCCTTATAATTTTAGAGCTTTAAGCACTTCAACTTTTGTGAAAAATAAAGTCCTTTCAATCCAATTTAGCAACTTGGTAAAATTCTAAAAAGCACAAAAATAAAAGTTAACCAGGGTTAACCTCTCTTGCCTTCCTTCCTTCCTTATTGGGAAATAATTTATCCACAACATACTCAAACCTTGATCTTAACTGTACAGCTCAGTGAATTTCACACACAATTACACTGTGTTGCCACCACACACAAGATATATATCAGGATTCTTCCTAATAAACGTTCTCTCTGAAAGATAACCATTATTTTTCCTTAGCACCATAGATTTGGTTTTTTCTCTTCTTGGGTTTAATATAATTTAATATGGACACACATGGCATACTTTTGTTCAATAATACTTGTAAGATTCATCCATATTCTTATGCATCTCTTTATTCTTTTTTGCTGTGTAATATTCCCTTGGTGAATTATATCACAATTTATTTATTCAATACCCAGTTGGTGGACAATTGAGTTAGTTCATGTGTTTGCCTTATTATGAATAAAGCTACCATGAAAAAAATGTATTTTATTTTGTAGAGAATTTCACTCATTTTTCTAATTTTACTTAGGGTAGAAATGGTTGTATATGGGGTGGGTACATGTATAGACTTAACAGAAATGGCCAGTTTTCCCAAGTGATGGCATCATTTAACCTTCCAGTAGTATACAAGAGCACCAATCATTTCAAATCCTCAATTTGGTATTACCAATTTTTGTATTTCTGCCATTCTGGTTGGGTGTTTGGTAGAGCCTCATGAAGTTGTGCTACCCTAATGTTTTCCCATTCTTCGTGACTGTGTGGTAATTTCAGTCCAAATGTGCCAGAACTTACTTAGCTATCTTCTCTATCTTCAGATATTATCTTTGTCTCCAGTTTTAATATTTTAAACACAGCTTCACTGTATACCCTCAACCCACCCCTTTGAGCTTACATGCAAATATTTCTGTGGCAGGTCTCAGGACACTTGGCACTGCAGTGTAAAACGGGGGTGGGGGCACATTCCACATAAAACTCACAGCCTTCACAGTCCATCCTTACAGTGCCTCGTCTCATAACAGGGACCCTGAACAGGAAAGTCAAGGAGATATGAAGCCTTTCCCATGCTAAGCCCAGGGCCACATCTTCAGCTGCTTTTCATTCTTCTGTTTGATGAAATGCCCTTTCCTAATTTCTACTTTCCCTTTAAAGCCAGTGTGCATAGGATAGATTACACTTTTTTCTCTTTCCTGGCAAACTTTCAAATAAGACATTTTTAGGAAAACAGTTTTAGTGCCTGCCTGTCAGGTCAACAAAGGAAGGTCAGAAACAACAGAAGCCACTGAGAGAAGTCACACACCTCAGAGGTGCTATGCAGGGACTCCAGGTCCTCGTCTCTGCTGCTGAGAAGGAAATGAGAAGCTCTTTTCAGTTTCCTTTCCTCCCTGATCAAGAAAGCCTCCTCCATTCAGACCTGGCTGGACGCTCCGTAAATTCTGGAGATTGAGAAAATGAGTCTATTGAGATGACCACAGGTGAAGGACACACCAAGAAACCGTCCTGAAAGGGACCCTGCCACGGGGCAGTGAGGGTGTGACATGCCGATTCCAGCACCCTGGGTCCCCACGTTGGCTTGTCCACTCCTTGGCCACCCAGCCCGTTTGGGCCAGGAACCGAACCTCCCCACACATCTGCCAGTACGGGAAAAAACGAGCAGACTTAAGGTCACGGCGGGTCTAGTCTGGTCCCGCTAGGCCCGGTGAGTTCACCAGGGTTCTGGGAAGAGACAGGCGCTGGGCCGCAGAGAGTCAAGGCGCACCTGGCGTCGTTGGTCCGAGCCTCTGCCTTCCGTCTTCCTCCTCAGGCTGTGGCAAGTGGCGGAGGGCAGGCACCTCCATGCTGACGGCCAAGGGACCGCTCACCTCTAGCGCCTGCTCAGAGACCAGCTCATGGTCCCGGCCCTGAGGACACAATCAATAGCCAGTCACAGAAACTCAATTAGCCTGTGCAGCAGGGAGGGCGGAGCTGAGCTCCGTGGTCCGGGATTGGGCTACACATGTGCACGTGACACCGCTCTGACCAACGAGATGCAAGGATGGGGAGCCCAGGAGATTCTGGGAATGTCTTCCTGACGCAAGATGAGTTAGGCCTAGGATCAGGGTGTGTGAGCATTGTCCCACGTCGGGTGACCTATCTTTGTGTGGACTCCCTGGGGAAGTGGTCACATCAGGATCCGGGGCCACATGCCTGGGATGGAGTCAAGAGGAGTGGGCTGAGGACCCTTAGAGGCCAGGGAGATCATGAGGAGCCTCAGGCTGCTGGACTTCAAGCTTCTGTTTCTGTGATTCCACATTACAGTTTCTTCTGCTCTGGGGTGAATGCTGGAGACTGTGTTCTGGGAAACTAGCCTTTTATCACTGGAAGTATCTCCAGCTGGAGTCCTCCAACGTGCGGGCTAGGGAGCTCATCTCTCTCACTAAAGAAATGCTCTGCGCAGTGGGGTGTGGCTCCCATCTCCCTCCATGTGGTGTTTGGACAAAGTGTTTTGTTTGGTTTCTGGTGCTTCCCGAGCATGTAAGGAATGCAAACATCACAGACCTAAGTACTCAGCTTCTTATCCCCCAGGTCAATGGCCACTCCTTAAAATGTCTTGGATTCTTAACAGAGCTGGCCAGACCTGGGCTCCAGCCATTTGGACCAGAATCACTTTGTCTGGGCTGGACGTGGCATCGGAGTCTTTATCACCCCCAATTCCAGCATCGTCTAAAGGTGAAGCTATGAATAACCTCTGCTTTGGGAACTTGACTGGGCTGAATCTGAGGCCTGCCAGGAGGAGGAGGCTGCTGCAGTCCCTATCCCAACTTGCCTGAGTCTGCTGGGTCATCTCTACGGTGGGGAGCGTGCTGCCTGATGCATGACCAGTTGGTACGTGTCTGGAGTTTCCTGTTTGAATTATGTGTGCCCTTTGTCTCTTGGGGAAGTTCAGCCCAGCCGTCCTCAGGCCAGCCATTCCCAACACAGCGGGAAGTCTGAGTAGCGCTCTCACAGCAGCCCCACGGCCTCTCCAGCCACATTTGGGGTCCATCTGGGAGAATTGGAGATCAGACACAAGCCTGTGAGACCTCATTAGATCCAGCTGGCAAGAGATGAACGAACCTGCAGAAGAACATGAGACAGAGCCCCCAAAGAGCAGTATGAGGCAGGATATGACCCCGGAAAGGCTGTCTGGGAAAGGCAGGATGGTGGACGGTGGAAGTGCAGTCATTCGCTGCGTCGGCTCATCTCATGGCCACTCAGAGATGTTTCTCAGTTTACTTCCCATCCTCCTGGCCACACCCAGGTACTGGTCTTGGTGCTTTCCAAGGTGACTAAGAAGCTCCCTCCACCTCAGGATCAAGCAGCAGAGGCACTGAGACCTGCATCAAAGCAAGTTGGCTCCGTATCTCTCCCTTATCCGCAGTGCCACATTGCCTCACGGTCGGGGCAAGGCTGGGGAGATGGCAACCGTGAGTTCAGTGCTGATCTTTCAAAGATGCAGGTGCCAGCCTCCTGGGGATTTCTGCCAATTCCTGAAGACTCAGTACCAATCCTTCCTTTGGTCCACCTAGGTTCTGTGCTCCTTGAGTCGTAAGCCCCTCAGAAGCACTGAGGAAGCTACCCGAGCTGGACCGAGCGGGGGAAGCACGCACACGTGCCTGGCCTCTAAGTCCCCTTGCTCTCCCCAGACTCACCCTGCAGGCTTCAGCATTTCCTCCTCCTGCCCACATTTCTCACTCCATCTCCTTCCTTCTCTGCAGTCCCAAGGGAGAGGGAGCAAAGCCCTCTGCCTCCTGCCTCAGCATCAAGGAGTTTGTACTAAGGAAAGGTACTCTTTCCATCGAGGTACCTCCTGCTGAGCCATGGCTCCCCATTTTGTGACTAGAAAGTGTCCCTGCCTGATGGGGAGGTGCAAGTGCAGGACAAGGAGCGGAGGCTCTGTGCCCCTGCAGTGTCACTGTCCGCTGCCCAACACCCCTCCCAAGGCTGGGACCACAGCAGCCGCCCCACCTGGGATACAGCTCTTCTGGTGTAGGAGGCTGGGTGGAGCCACTCCTGCCTCGATGCACTGCAGCCAGGGCCTGAATTGATGCCCTGGGGGCTTTCTTTTCCAGAAAAGCCTGAAAACAGTGTGCCAGAGGCTCCAAAATTGGTGCATCGTCTTGAGGTTGGTGGATGATGAGTTAATGTTTTTACAAATAAAGTTTAAGCATTTTTTTCCTCCTCAGATCCTGAAAATGGCACAGAGACCTTGTTCTCAGGACTGAGAGCAGCAGCCGGTCTGACTCAAGTCCCCGTTATGGTTTCCAGAGAAGCTGCTGGCTGGAGATAGGACATCTGGTTTGTGTAAGAGGCACAGCTCCAACTTGGCCACAAAGAACTGATTTCTTCTGAGAATGGCTTCTCGTAATAGTTTATTGGTTTTCTGAGAGGGCACTTTTTCAGGACAAAGAAAGATGCAGAAAATGAGGGGTGGGGACGTGGTGTTGACTGCCTCATACCCTTGCTCCTCCTCTGCAGTCAGCCATAGTGCCCTGCCACCTTACCAGGTCCTTGTCTATGTTAGATCTCTTTGCTCTTTATAAAAATCACTTTAATGTTCATTTATGAAATTTTTTGAACCTACAAGGAGTAGGAAATGTCCAATGAATAAATAATCGGTACTCTTCGAAGGTTACCTGCCATTTCCTTGCTTTAATGATTTCATGGGTAAAATATTTGAGAGTGAATTATAGAAATAATGACATTTCTCATGGAAGTACTTGAGTGTGAGTCTCTCGAGCAGGGAGGACTACTTTCTGCACCTGCGGCATATAGTGTCTGCACCTCGCCCAGGTAGAAACAGCTCCTGAACCCTGTCTAGCACCACTTTTACATCGCTGTAAGTCTCTAGAACTTTTACTGTTTCTCTTTTTTGTAAAATTTAAATGAAGAGTCCCTTCCAGTTCTCTTTGTCCTGTATCTCATCAGGATAGGAAGTAAAGCTGTGTTGAGCTGATCTTTCTTTTTGAGTTGTTCCCATACTTTTTTTCATAGATTTACTTTTTTCAGCTTGTTTTCAATATTGGAACATTTCTTCTTTTTAATTTAATTGCTTAACTATATAGAACATTGACCTGACTAAAAACAAAAAACCAAAAAACACACATTTAAAAAAAGGTGCCAGGGATGTAGCTCAGTGGGGCAGCACCTGCCTGGCAACTACAAGGCCCTGAGTTCGATTTCCGGTACCCCCGCAAAAGTTAAAGGTTAAAGCTAACCTCCACTGCACTCCTGTGCTCCCTGTAGGAACCATTTAGTTTGTGGTTAATTCAGTATTTCTCTTTGTGTCACTTTTTACACAAAAAATATACCCTAGTATTCCCAAATGCACACTCTGCTCTTTCTCCGGACCCAACAGCTGCAGAGCGCTGCAGTGTCCTTTCCTCCTCTCAGAACGCACCTTTCTGTGGTGCGGATTTCCATGGTTTCAAGCAGTGCCTCACTGTGAGATGCTCCCAAGCTTAAGACACAGAGAGAAGCCACGTGCTCTCTGCTTCGGTGCAGGTACGTCATGGGACAGATCCCAGGACATGGCCTGGGACTGCACCAAAGCCAGTGACTCCCCTACCTGCTGGGCTGCTTGCTGGTAGCCGTGATGCACAGCTGGGTCTCCCACGTCTCACAACAAAATGGGCTGGCTGGGCTTGGTCAAGCTGACGGTTGAGAAATGGAGTTTCAGCATCTTTTCTTCTGCAAGTGAGGCTGAGCATGCGCTTATTGTCAAGGCCTTGACGTCTGCCTTCCGAGAAAGAGCTCTTCACGGCATTGCCCGTTGTTCTGTTGTTCTTGGTTCTTTTCTTCCATTTCTGGAAATTGTTCATATGAAAATAGATTATCCCTTTATGACAACTTGAAAATGTTTGTTCCCAAATTGCCATTGGCTTTTTTGGTTCTGTTCTTTTTTGGTGGTCAGGGATGTTTTCTGTTCTCATGTGATTTAATTTCTCCACATCTTCTCTATTGATATGGAATCTTGAACAGTATTTAGAAAGAGTCTCCCTGTGTCCAGGTTATAAAGCAAGTCAAATGCCTCCGCCTCACATGATTTTTATTTTTGGGTTTCTGGTCCACTTGGAGTTTAAGGTGACTGGGAAGTCAGACTCTCCAGGGAGCACTGCCGAGAGGCTGATGTGTCCTTTCCAGGCCCAGGCTCTTCTCCCTAGAATTCCCCTCCCAGAAGACCCTCCCCTCTGTGTTAGCTCTTGCTGAGTGTGGGGCTGTTGGTCATGGTGGGTACATCCAGGTGGCCCCATGCCTTGGCCCAGGGCTTACTGCCTGGGAGGAACCTTGGGCCACCCATGGCTCTCTCGAGTGGGCCCTGCCATGTCACTAACCCAATTTACAGTTGAAGAAGCTAAGGAAATGAATTTGCTGTCTGGGGTGTGGATGGCCCAGGGTAGGGACAGCCCCAAAGGAGGTTCTCCTCTGTCAGTGCGTGTGCCCGTCTTTCCCCACCATTTCTACTGGGGATGCTTGTTTCTCACCTAGGCAGAAGAGGTCCTGGCATTTTGGTGGGCTGGGCTTTCAGTCACGTTACGGTGGGCACTCAAATGAGGGGTGTCCCTGTGACCCACCCTATGTCCCTAGGCTGTGTGTTCTCATTGGTGGGTCCCATACCTTTCCTCCTCCCCTAATAACCCCTTCCTGGGGGAGGCTGGCGTCACTGATCCTGGAGTCTAATGGCTATAAACTTCTCTCTCTGACACTGTTCAGACCCGCTTCTGTGTGGTCTCTACCCTCCTTTGTAGCCCTTCTAAGGCCAAAAGCCACCTCTTGCCAAGGCCTGGCACAAAGGCCAGCTGTCAACTTGCTCTGAGGGACCCTTTCCAGAATCTTCCCTTAAGATCTATGGACCGGACTCTGCTTCTCTCCTGGGGCATTTTAGTACCAGGACATCACCAATGCTGGTCCTCTGGGATTTAATGTGGCTGGGTTTTGATTCTGTGGCCTGAGGTGTTGGGTGCTCCCTACAGGGAGGTAGGTGAGGTGAAGTCTTTGTGCCACAAAGTCTACCTTCAAGATGTTGATGAGCAGTGTCCATCACAGTGTCCAGTTACAGTCTTATGATTTGGATCCAAATGTCTCCCCAGAGTCTCGTGTGTTCAGAGGTGGGGCTTTTGGAAGGAGACTGGATCAGAGGTGATGTCCCCATTGGCAGATTAATCTGTTGGTGAGTGCATATGTGCTGTTAGGAGATGGGCCTGGCTAGAGGAAGGAGGTCCTGGGATGAGACCTAGAAGAGGCCATCTTGTCCCTGGTCACTTCCTCTCCGCCTCTCTTGTCCTGCTCACTCTGCTTCCTGGCTACCATGAGGTGGGCAGCTCTCCACCACATACTTCCCCCAGACATCTCTGCCTTCAGGCCAACTGACCATGGACTGCACCTTCTGAAACGGTGAGCCAATAAATCTCTTCTCCTTTTCATTGTGCACAGAGGTGTTTTGTCCCAGAGATGAGAAGCTAACTCACAGGGGCAGCACCTCCCTGGTTGGGTGCTGGAGGCTTGTGCCTGCCATCAGCTTCTTGGGAATAGGTTGTGCTCGGGCAGATGGCAGGGAAGAGCCACAGAGAGAAGTGGAAACTTTTATTAGCAGAGATCATTGACATGGAGAGGACTGATAAAAAACACAGGGAGCAGGGATAAAGTGGACATGAAAAGGATCTTCAGCGAAAGGCAGGACTAGCCACTATTTGGAGGAGAAAGAGTTCCAGGTTGTTTCTGAGAATGCTTTGGCCGTCTGGTCCAGACCAGGCCGCTGCATCAGTGTGGGGCCCTCATGGGCAGCACCTTTGCTCCTGGGATCTGAGAACCAAGGCCGGAGCATTTCCCCCACTCCCTGGCCTGAGCCATGGAGCTCTGAGGCCTGGGACCAGGGTCCCAGGGACCACTGGTGAGTCTCTGGTGGGAAGCTGACCCCTCATGCTTTGTTTGAAAATCCTCTTGACCTTGACCTTGGTTTCTCACAAAGGAAACACAGTCCGGCATCTCACCTGAGCTAACAGGGTCTGCTTGGACTGCAAATGGGAGGAAACAATAATGAAGCTTCCTGAAGAACTGCTAGGAGAACCAGCCCTGAGGAGGAGCAACAGGGAGTCAGGGAGGCAGCAGGGGCCCTCGCAGCCCAGAGCAGAGGGCGGTCCGGAGGTGGCTGCAGGGCAGGCCAGTCCCAGGGATGGAGGGAGGATGCAGACACCAGCTCTGCAAGCCGAGGGGGAGGTGACCCAAAGCACGAGCGAGGGTCTGTGGTGGGATTTCAAGCCTCCCCTTTATACACGTCTAGCTAATCAGGAAAACTCAGGTCACATTTTCTGTTTGGTCCTGATGGGCAGGGCTGGGGGGCTTGTCCTGGTACAGTGTGCACCCCTGGCCCTAACCCAGTGCCACCTTCCTGGAGACCGTCTGGTAGAAGACACCGCGGAGCAGGGCCTGGTAGTCGGGCACTCGGAACAGGTGGCGCTCACCGAAGGCCACATCGTACTCAGCGGTCTTGCCAGTGACCAGCACGCGGATGTGGGGCTCGTTCACCTGGCGGCCCACCACCACCACAAAGATCTCGATGCCTGCCCTTTGCGCCTCCTGCACGGCCTTCTCGATGGCTGCGGCTGTGGCCCCCTGCGAGTTGCCATCTGAGAACAGCAGCACCCTCTTCTTGGTGGTGCCTGAGGAGGCCTCGCGGTAGAAGCGTGTCACGAAGCTCAGGGCATCATTGACGTCGGTGGCGTCATTGAAGAAGTCCAAGCTGTCGATGGTGCTGGCCAGCACTGTGTAGTTCTGCAGGAACCTCAGGGCCGGCCGCCCTGGCCTCTGCTGGCCTGGGCCACTGTACTGCACCACTGCCACCCGCACATCCGCGGTGGGGTCCTCCCGGCCTGCCGACAGGAAGCGCTCAGCCAGGCGCTTGGCAAAGCGCTTGGTGACTTCGAAGTTGTGGCCACCCACGCTGGCCGAGCCGTCCAGCATGATGGTGATGTCGGCCGGGGAGGAAAACGTGACTGTGGGGCAGGGTGGGAAGCTGTGAGCACGAGGCCCCCCTACATGGCAGAGGCAGCCAGCCAGGGGTGCCCTCTCAGAGCCGGGAAGCAGCGCCACCCCACCCCCTGTGGGCACCGCCCTCCCTGCTCAGCCTGGTACTCACTCGGGCAGGTATAGTCCGGACACTTCTTGTCTGCAAGGAGAAGGCCCCGACTGTGAGCCACCATTTCCCACTCCACAGCGACCCACAACCCCAGCCACCACTTTCTGCCCCACTTCCAACCCTCTGAGAGGCAGAGCAGAGCCTTGGCTCTCTGACAGTGGGGAAACTGAGGCTTGGAAGAGGAGGGCAGCCTGCAGGCCAGGTGCACCCAGCCACGTGCTGACTGCGGGGCTGAAGTTGAGGGATGAGCCCCAGGTGCCCGTGGGCACTGAGTAAGGCAGTCTGGCTGGAGGGTGGCAGTGCCCACGGCAGCAGGGCTCCTGAGTGTGAGGGTTAGGGGGCATTTTGGGGTGGTGCCCGCCTGGCCCACCTATGCAGATCTGGGCCGTGACATTCTTCAGGAAGGCATCCTCCAGCAGCTCCGCGTAGTTTTCCTTCACCAGGGAGATGCCTGGCCGGCCCTGGGGTGACAGGCCTTGGCAGGAAATGACGTTGAGCTGGTCAGAGCCCGCGACGAAGCCAAACACATCCCTGATGCCCACGGACACCACCTGCGGAGGACGGTGGGAGTCGTCGGGGCGGCCCATGCCCCTGCCCCTCCTGGGGGAAGCCCCTGCTTTGGGGGCTCATGCAGGGGCCCACCTGGATGTTGGGGCCACAGAGCACGCTGAGGGGCGTGGTGTCCCGCTGGGTGTCCGAGCGCCCGTCGGTGATGACCAGGGCGATGCGTTGGCTCTGGCTGGGCGGCAGCAGCTGGTCCCGCGTGTACTGCAGCGCCTCACCCGTGAATGTGCCGCCTGCCATCCACTGCAGCTTCTTGACGGCTCTGTGAGCAGAGGGGCCGGAGGTCAGTCACATCAGAGGCGCGGCACCCCACCCGTCCCAGGGAGCTCCGGACAGTGTCCGCTCACTCCTTGAACTCCTGCGCGTTGCGGATGTGAGGGCTCCGCAGGTCCACGTGCTCCTGCATCTGGTTGTGGCTGTACTGTACCACGCCTGCATACGACTGCCCCGGCTCAAACTGTGGGAGGGGCGCGCGCAGCTTGGGAGCCGGCCCTGGGCCCCCACACCTTCCTTCGGGTTCCCCCTCCAGGCCGAGCTCCAGAGCCACACGGACAGCTGGAGTGATGTCCTGAGCGAGAGCCTGGACGGTCTGCCCTGGCTCGCTTCCCTGGCCAGCTCGGTAGCCACTGCCTCACCTTGACCAGCTCGTCCCTGCTCAGCCGGTCGATGACCTTGATGATAAAGTCCTTGGCGATCTCGAAGTTCTGCAGGCCGATGCTCTCGGAGCTGTCCAGCACGAAGAGGATGTCGATGGGGCCGCACTTGCACTCTGTCAGGCAAGGACAGCCTCAGCCCCGGGCCACCCCTGACGCTGGGCCCCGACCCTGGGGCAGCTGCTTCCTGCCCCACCCCTAACCCCAAACCCTGATCCCTGATGACAATGGACAGGGCAGCCTGGGATGGCTCCTGCGCCCGTGAGGCTGTTAGTGTTGCTGCAAAAGAGGACAGAGGGGACGGTGCCCTGGGCCGTGCGTGGGAGTCATGCAGTGAGGACATGGCTGCTGGTCTGCCCCTGCATAGATGGGACTTCCCTCCACCACCGGGTCCTGTGCCTGAAGATCAGAAGTACAGGCGTCCTGAGTGTGGGGACACTCACCACAGCAGGCTGGAGAGGAGAGGACAAAGGGGCTTCAGTGCGGCCGGCCGCTCCTGGTTACCCATCCCGGGTTCTGCCCAGAGTTGGGTCCCAGCGACCTCAGTGGACTGGGAGGCCCAGCCTGCCCCTGTGTATGGCACCGAGGGCCAGGGTCCTGTCTGCCCACCTGCCCGCCCCCCAGAGTGAACAGAGGTCCTCATGGGGCCCAATTAGGGGCTGGCAGGGGCCTGTCCTCCCAGTAGGACACTCACAGCACATCTTCATGATGATGTCCAAAATCTCACACTCCTGGGTGGGAGACACAGGAAGTCAGCAGGCTCTGGGCTGGGCCTCCCTGTCACCTGGGGGCCTCCACACCTCATATCCCAGGGTGTGTGGGATCTGCCCCTCAGAGCCTGCCATTGGGCGTGGCCCTGACACAGCCCCACATGTGGCTCTCACCTGTCCTCACAGTGGTGTCCCCTGTAGCCTTCCCATGCTCCCCCAGCCCTGTGTCCCCTGCGATCACTTCATGCCCCCCATGGCCATCCTACGTCCCTGTAGTCATCTCATGACCCTGTGACCATCCTGCACCCCCTGTGGTCATCCTGGGTCCCTATGGTCCTCTCATGTCCCTGTGGTCATCCCATGTCCCACACTGTGTCCCCGTGATCATGCAGTGTCTCTGTGGTCATCCCATGTTCCATGTGGTCATCCTGTGTCTCCGTGGCCATCTCCTTCATGAGCATTCCATGTCCCATTGTTCTCATGCCCCCTGTGGTTTCCCAGGCCCCCAGAAGCTGTCCCACAGGTGAGCCCCTCACAGGACCATGGCCCTGTGGTCTTCCCAGCGGACATCTGCAGACACCACTTACATCTGGCCCAGGTGGTCCCACGTGTCCTGGGGGACCCTGTCAGGACAAGGACAAACAAGGAGGAGCAGGAGTTGTCTTCAGGACCAGTGACCCATGACTCACTCAGGCTGGTCCTCCCCCCACGGAGGTCATGGCCACTGCCTGGGCAAACAGTGCTGCCCACGGTCTGACGGTCAGACAGCTGGTGTGGGCCCAGGGCCCTTGCGGCCACCCGGGACACAGTTTTGCTGCCCACAGAGGTCAGCCTTACTCTGGGGACCCTGTGGAGCGATGCGCTCCTCCATCCCCAGGGGACCAGAGTCCCCACCAGCCCCCACCCTGCGCAGCCCGGGGGTCTGGGGCACAGCATGTCACCCACCTGGGGGCCTTCTGGGCCACGGTAGCCCTTTGTCCCTTTGGCCCCGCGGGGTGAAATGTTGTTGTTCTGTGGGAAAATGGCACAGGGTCACACGTGGCCGTCATCTCTGGCGTCCTCATCCCTGGCGTGTGTATCTCCTTCCCCAGCAGCCCCACGCCCCACCCAGGGAGCCAGGCTGAGTCAGGGTCATGTACAGCTCTGTCCCACCCCACCCACCCCACTTACGTCTTCTCCGGGCTCCCCAGCTTCGCCCTCATCCCCCTTGAGGCCAGGGTAGCCCTTCGTGCCCTGTGGGTGACAGAACAGGTCAGTGGCATCTTGGGAGGTGGCGTTAGACAGAGGTGCTGTGCACACGGCTGGACAGTCCCCGGGGTGACACGTGTGGGCATGTGCGTTGGTGTGAGCACCGTGTGAGCACCCACATGTGCTCCGGTGTGAATGTCGACACGTGTGTGGGTATCATGCACATGTGTGCCGGGTGGTGCGCAGGTGTGGGTGGGCAGAGGGAGGGTGGGGTGTACTCACGTTCAGTCCAGGGGGGCCCCTGCTGCCTGGATAGCCCTGTGGGGGACAGAGACGGTCACACCAGGGCCTGGTGCGGGTCTGGCGAGGCCCCATCACTGAGCTCCAGGGCTGAGAGTATCAGGTAGCCAGGGTGGAGGCCACTGGAGCCTGGGGGCACTCACCGGAAAGCCAGGGAAGCCCTCGGTGCCATTTCCAGGAGGCCCATCTTCTCCCTGGGAAGTAGAGCACAGTCGCAGTCACCAGGAGCCCGCAGGAACACCTGACCCCTCCAGGCCTGACGTGATGAGGTGTCCTTGTGCTTGGGAACTCACTGCTGTCGGTGCAGCCACTGGGCAGCCCCTCCAGAAGACAGGCACCCCCATACTCACCCTCTCGCCCATCAGCCCGGGGTCTCCAGGTGGCCCAGCAGGTCCTGTGGCTCCTCTGAGACCCTAAGGAGGGGCAGGGGTGACAGCCATGTCCCACAGTGTGGGGGGCACAGAGCCCTCCAGGCAGGGAGACGCTGGAGGGGGCTGGTGCAGGCCGGGTGGGCAGATGGAGCAGAACTTACCTCAGACCCAGGGGGGCCCTCGTCACCTCGGTATCCTTTGGGTCCGATAGCACCAGCCTCACCCTGAGGGATGGAGACACGGTGGGACCCCAGGCCACACTGTGCCAGGCTCAGCCTGGGCCAAGTGTCCCAACTCTGCACCCCCAAGGCTGGGTGCAGATGGAGCCCTCGTCCCCAGAAGACCTTGCTTGGCTGCCCCTGAGCACTGGGTGCCACACCGGTGTGCTCAGGCTGGACCCTAGGAGATCCCCACGAAACAGGCCCAGGGAGTCCTCGGATCCTCAAGGAGCAGTGACCTTGCTGGGCCCCACACTGGGGGCCCCGCTTGCTCAAGCCCTCAGCCCCCTCCTCACAGACCCCAGCCACACAGCAATGGGACAACCCCGGAAGTGGGCAGGGCCACCACCTGAGCCTGCAACAACCTCTGGGCCTGGGAAGGAAGTGGGGCACACTCTCAGGCTGCTACCGGGTGGCAGTGACCACATCAGAAGTCTGTCCCAGGGCACACGTCCTAGGAAGGCCATGCTTGGCCACTCCTCTCACAGTGTTTCCAACCTTCCTAAAACTTTGTGCAAAGCCAGCCAGCCCAGCTTCTTCTGCCAGCCACAAGGTACCAACCACGTCACTCACTGTCCTTGCCCAGAACACACAAGCATCTGGCTCCCTGGGTGGGGCCTTCTCCCCAAACAGAGCATCAGGGCTGCACCTCACCAGCCTTTGCACTCACGGCTCTCCAGGGTCAGGGTCATGGGGACAAGTGTGGGCCCTGAGAGCAAGCCTAGGGCCCTAAAGGGAGGAGGAAAAAGGAGGCATGTGTGCCATGGCCCAGTGAGTCTAGCAGGTGCCATGTACCCCTGAGCCTGAAAACTGTGTGTGGAGATGCTCAGCTTCCTTCGGACTGTGCGGAAGGCAGGGTCTACAGCCACGTATAGGGCGGGACCTGTGCATTCCTCATCTGCTCCCCGCTTCCTGGGCCTCCAGGATTTGAAAAAGCATATATTTCCCAAGAAACATGCTCCTCTTGGGCCACCCAGGAGTGGGGGTCATGTTTGGAAACAATGCAGCACCACTCCTGCGCCTCTGAGCAACTCCTGCAGCTGGGGCAGCACCTGGGATGACACCTATGTGACCTCACGCGCAGGGAGGCTGGACCAGCTGTCCACAGAGCCACACAGACACCTCCAGAGCCACAGAAGGCCACCCGGGGCTTCCCACGCTCTGAGCAGGGGACAGAGGCACAGCTGAGAGTCACGGAAGTAGGGGGGAAGGAAGGTGGGGCTACCACCAAGGCCTCGGCCAGGACAAACACCCTAACCCTAACCCTAACCCAACCCTAACCCTAACCCAACCCTAACCCAACCCTAACCCTAACCCAACCCTAACCCTAACCCTAACCCAACCCTAACCCCTAACCCTAACCCTAACCCTAACCAGCCTGCTGCTCACAGTGCTTGGCCAGGCTTCCCCTCACGCTTGCCTGCGAAATCTACTCCAAATCTGCACATTGCTGGGCAATGTGGCAATGCAGAGGCCGTGAAACAGACACGCGGGTCTGAGAGCTTCACCAACCCGAGGAGCACCCAGCAGAAAACGAGTGGACTGCGAAGTAGGCAGTGGATGGGGCCCGGAACCCGGGGCACACGCCTGGCACCCAGCTCTCTGTGCATGGTTGTACCAACCCCGCCGGGCATGGCTACTCCCGGAACGTTCTGGAAATCTGCGACATTCTATGTCGGCTCTGTCACACTCTCAAGGAGACAGGAGGAAGGCTGGGTCTACTTCCTTGGAGAATTATCGGGCAGATGTCAACACACACGCACACATACGCATGCACACTCACACACACGCACATGCGCACACACCGTAGTTTTTTTTAAGAAGTTCTGTTACAGAGTCGACCTGAGGGTGCAGCCGTGGAGTGTCTCAAGGTGGTGGGCGGAGGTGGGCAGTGGGCAGGCAGGAGGTGGATGGATTTGTGGGTGTTGGACAGACGGGGACGGGCATAGACCCTGGTGTCATTACAGGGTTCTCGTCTGTGAAGCAAACACTGGGACAGTTTTCTTGCAGCTGGTGAGGCCCTCCATGCAGTGCCAGGATGTTCAGTGCCAGGCATGGGCAAGGGCAGGGCACTGACACTCTGATCAGCTGAATGTCAGCATGACATGGTCTGTGAACCACAGGCGTGCGCACGCACGCGCACACACACACACACACACACACACACCTGCACACACGTACTCTCAGAACACTTTCTAGAAAGATTGCGGGAGGAAGCCAACCTTATGGGACACTGATGGTCAAAGCCCTCTGCAGGGAAGCCCGGGGGTGTCATCCTGTGCAGCTGCTGGGGCTCCCAGGGGGGTCACTGCCCGTGGGATTTTTTACATCTAACAAAGTCGGGCACAGTGCTGTTCCAGGAGCCTGCCCAGGGCCTCACTTCTGTGGTGTTGGCCATTGCCAGCGAAGTCATATGAGTGCTTTCTTCCCACGGCCACACCGCCTCCGCCCTCAGGCACCCACCCACAGAGGCCCTGGTCTCCTTCACCTCCACGGCTGCCCCAGTCTCAAAGCTGGGCCACTAGGAAACACCTGCCACGTAGCTGCTGTGTCCTCTCTGCCACTGTCCAAAGACTGTGCTTCCCCTGGACCCTCTCAGAGGTGGCACTCCCCACCAGACACACTCTGGGATGCTTCTGCCCCTGGAGATCCCGCTCTGAACCAGGCGCCCTCTCTTCCCCTCCCCAGTGCAGTCCCTGGAGGGTCTCACCCGCACCCCAAATCGCCCAGCGGCTTCTCCCGAGGACGGAGCCCACCCTGCGCCCCCCAGGTCCAAGCACTCATCTCTACCACATGCAGTCTGGGGTGCCCTGCACCCCCTTGGTCCTCCAGCTCTTTTCCCCTGCCCACCTGCCCTGTCCCACTTGCCAGGTCTCTGTGCTGCCCGCCTCCTCCAGCACAGTCCCTCTGGGCACCCCTGTCCAAAGCTGTGCACTCATCTTAGGGTCCTCTCATGGGAACCCCACAATCCCATGGGAACGGCCCCAAGGCTGTAATGTCTGATGTGGCTCTGAGTTGTATGTGGCTGACGGCCAGCGAGCTGCCCTGAGTGAGGGCACCCTACCGGGTCTCCAGGGACACCAACGGGGCCTTCTCGTCCCTGGTCACCTTCGGGTCCAGCTTCGCCCTGGGGGAGACAAGCCGGTGAGTGGAGGTCGGGTCACACGGCAGCCTGCTCTGTGCTCCTCAGGGTGGGTGGCTGGTGGGGAGGGACAGGTGGGCCGGGCTGCTTCTCATCTTTTCCTCTGACCTGCCCCCTCCCGACCTGGCCAGGTGAGGCCCAGGGTCTCAACCCCGGGGGCAGCACCGACCTCGGAGGCCACCACGAGGAGGCTGATCTGGTTCAGAGGCCGAGCCCCAGCCTCTCCCAGCCCAGTTGTGGGCTCTCTGGCCTGAGTGGCTGCAGCAGGAGGGACCAGGGTGACCCACACTGTCCCTGGGGAAAGGTGAGGCAGCAGGTGTGGTTGGGGCAGGTGAGGTGCAGGTTGCTGTTGGACTCCTTCCCCTCAGCCACCTCCAATCCAGCAAAACCTCACACTGGCTCAGGGACTGCAAGACCAGGTCCCAAGAATGGACTGGACCAGGGAGGTGAAGGCAGCCATGTGCTGCGGGGTCTCTGCCTCAAGGCTCCCCAGCAGCCTGGCCTGGGCCTGTCCCTACCTGGGTCCAGCCCAATGTCCTGGCTCATGGAGGAGGAGCCTGCCCAAGAACAGGGTCTGCACAGGCAGCCTTACAGTAGCCGCTGAGGGGTGGTCAGCAAACCAGGTTGGGAGCCCATGGCTGACTGTGCCATGGGGTGGCCAGGAGCAGACTGCCCAGTGCAGGTTGCTGGGGATGCCAGAGGTGTTGACAGGGACAATGACAAAACCCTCAGCCCTGGTGAGCAGGGGAGACAGGGACTCGTCCCACTCCCATGGCCGCCTTGGCTCTCCTTGTCCCCAGGACCAAGCAGGGCTTGGGCTCTGTGGACTCTGCAGCATGGGGTCACGGGCAGCCGAGGCCCAGACACCAGGGGGTGGCAGGCCCAGATGTGGTCCTGATGTCTCACCTGTCCTGACCGTGCCACAGCCCAGCATCAGGACAGACTCACCGGGTCTCCCCTAGGCCCCCGCACACCTGGGGTTCCCCGCGGTCCTCTCTCTCCAGCGCCGCCCTGCGTGGAGAGGATGCGGTGTGAAGCCCCAGTGGGCAGGAACTTGGAGCCAGGCAGGGATTGCTCCGGGGCCTCCCTGCTCCCCAGGTAACCCCGTGCCCCAGACCGAGCCACAGCTCAGGCCGGTGGCCCCATCTCCTGTGGCTGTGCCGTGGAGACAGGACCACAGTGACTCACCCTCTCTCCTGGAGGGCCATCGGGTCCCGCGTTCCCCTGGAGGAGAAGCACACACCAGGGTCAGTTTGTGCACTGACCCACGTGGCCTGGGAGGGCCGGACACCCCGCTCACCTCGTCGCCGGCCTCTCCTTTCTCTCCCGGGGGACCAGGCTCTCCAGGCTCGCCCTGCAGACAAGGGCAGAGTCACTGTGCCGCCCTGACCAAGCCCTGCGTCCATCCATAAGGCCACCACCGCTGGCCTCACCTCGTCTCCTGATGGGCCCGAGCTCCCCGGCCTTCCGGGCTCCCCAATGGCTCCAGCTTCACCCTTGGGAAGGTCAGAGGTCACAGATGCTGTGGAGCGGCCCTGAGGTCACGCTGGGGTCCAGGGACCCTGTACCCACGTGCTCCCCAGACCTCAGGCCGCTCTGACCAGAGCCACACAAATCCCAGGTCTCCTGGGACCCCAACCATCAACTGCCCCAAAACTGCCTGGAACACCTCAGCCTGGTGAGACCCCAAGGGTCCAGGCCGAACCTGGAAGGCTAAACCCTGGAGGCCCCCCAAGTCAGGCCCAGAATGTGATGTGCAGGCCAGAGGATGGAGTCCAGAACCTTTGGCTGGATCTCTGGCAGCTTTGAGGGTACACAGCCAGATCCCCTCCTCCTGCCCAGCACTTCCTGTACCCCTGGAAGTCCCAGGCTGGACTCAGAGACCCCACGCTCCTCTGCCTGCTGGCAGCTACAAGGGCCTCCTTCTCCCTCAGGCCCTGGGTCCCTGAACAGGGTCAGGAGGAGGCCCAGCTGCAGGGGTGCAATGGCTGCTCAATCCCTGCAGGCCGGCCACCCCTGCCTGCCAAGGGGAGCCTGCAGCGGAGACCCAGCCCCCAGCAGGGTCTGGGCCTGGACTCTGACACCAACACGAAGTCCTGCCCACGAGGCTGGCACCGCTCACCTTCTCTCCCTTCATTCCGAAGGCACCCACATCTCCCTTGGGTCCCGGGGGTCCCTGGATGCCCTGGTGAAAAGAGGTGGTGTCAGGTCACAGTGGGCAGAGGTCCCCCGGGCCTCCAGTGAACCACTGCCTGGCAGACAAGCAGGGATGGGGCCACATTCCTGAGACCCACAGCCCCCCACCAGGGGTGGAAGTGACTCACGTCAAACCCTGGTGAACCCTTGCAGCCCGGCAAGCCTGGGTACCCAGTCTCTCCCTGGAAGAGGAGGAGAAGGATAGGGCTGGGTGGTCTGGGTGGTCAGGGGTGGCTGGAGGCGGGCAGCCGCCGATCCCTGGCTCTTCACCCCTCACCCAGTGACCCGGAACTCAACTGGGTGACTTGGGGTCCACTGGGACCTGGGGCTGGGCAGTGAATACCCACGGGAGACATCCCTGACCCAACTCGTCTTCCCGGCACCACCCAACCACCCTCAGGCTACCTTCATGCCGTCCACCCCGTCAATGCCACGCTTGCCCTTTTCTCCCTGAAAGGCACCAAGACAAAAGAAAGGGTCAGGTGAGGGTCAGAGGTCAGAGAGTACTGTGGGGACACCATGTCCCACCTGCCACACTCACCTTGTATCCCTTGGGTCCCCTGGAGCCCTGCAGAGACAAGAAGGGGGGGTGAGGGTGGCCAGCAGGGCGGTCCCTGCCCCACGGAAGTCTGCCCAGCAGAAGGGTGAGGCAGGGACATCTGGCCAGGACCCCCGTGGACACAAAGCTGCCCCCAATCCAAGGGGCCTGGGTGTGGGCGCAGGGCCCTATTAAATGGAGAGCACCTGGAGCCCTCGGGGGTGCCCCTGTGAGAGCGATGGTGCCATGCAGCCCTGCCGGCCCCAGGGGCCCCATCCCTGGGTCAGGTGAGAGGCCCCGCAGCATCCGGGGAGGGACGTGCACCTTTTCTCCACGGCTCCCCTTCTCTCCCTGCAAACAGAACACATTGGGGGGTGGGGTCAGCTGTGGGGCTGTGCCCACTGTGTGGACCCCAGCGCGGGCCTCCCTGGAGCGGGGACACGTACCTTCATGCCCTGGTACCCAACGGGTCCAAGGTCCCCAGGTCGTCCCTGGAATAGAGGAGGGGCTGGTCAGACGTCACCTCGCTGTGGCTCAGGCCTGGTCGCTGGTGGGACTCAGAGAGCACTGGGAGTGGCTGCTGTGATGGTCCCAGGATGGAGGGGACCCACAGAGGTGGTCAGGGAGGGGACAGGGGACAGGCTGCTGGAGGGGGTGGGGTGGAGGTGGGGAGAAGGGTCTGCAGGGTCTGGTCCAGTCCCAAAGCAGAGGTCTGGGGACCGCAGCCCCTTCCCCGATGAAGGCATGCAGGTGACGCTGGCTTTCAGCCATGCTCTGGAAGCTCCTCAGCACCTCCCCGCTTCCAGGCATTGGGCACTCACGGGGTCTCCAGCTTCCCCCTTCTCTCCAGGAAGGCCTGGCTTTCCTTGTTCTCCCTGGCGGGCAGAGCAGACAGGTCAGGGGCAATTCTGTCCACTTCCAGAAAGTGAGCCTGGGTCCCCTCCTTGCCCAGGGAAAAGGCTGTTCAGAGCCCATGCCCTGGGCCTGTCCTGGGCTCTGGAGCCCTCACCCCGTGCATCCTCACCCTGTGACTGCCTGGCCACACTCACACAAGTGCTCCTGTGCCCCAAATCCTCAGAGCCATGCAACTCTGCCACCAGGATCTGGGGACCCTGAGCCCTCTGGGCTTGTGGCTGACCCATGCCATCATCCTGCTGTGGTCCCCACATTCTCACACCGCAGCCCTTAGGTGGTCCCTTCCCATCCAAGCGGGTGCCAGGGAGAGCTTGGACGTTTGGGGGCCATGGTCCCTGGGCAGCCTGATGGGCCTTGGAGCCCCAGCCTCAGGCCAGGCCACGCCCACACCAGGCCACGCCTGTGCCATGACCGGGACTTCCTGCTGGACTCATAGTGCCCAGCCTGCAGGTATTCAGGACCACACACGCAGGGTTGGAACCCACGTGTCCCCATGAACAGAGCAGGACAGCCACTCACCTCGTACCCAGGGTCGCCCCGGGGCCCTGGAGGTCCTCTGGCAGGCTGCAAGAGAGGAGGGCATCAGGATCGACCCAGGCAGGGGCACGGGCTGGGCGGGCGGGGCAGGGCCATACTCACCTGGCATTCGAAGGAGCAGCACTGTGGGAAGCACAGAAGGCGGTCAGAGGTGGAGGTGGGTGTCTGGACACACCTGGGCACACTCCCACACACATGCACAGGACACGTGCCAGGGCACGATGTTCTTAGGACAATGCCCAAACATGCTTCCACACACGTGTGCCAGAACATGTGTGTATACACTAGGACATGTGCCAGCACCTGGACTAACTCCCAGAAGCATGTACAGGACACGTGCCTGGAGATTTCCCACACGTGCTCAGCACATGGGCTCAGAAGCGCTCTTGCGCATGTGCAGTACACATGCCTGGACATGCTTCTACATGGGATCCCGCAGGGACACACAGGACACAGGTCCGGTCGTACCCTCAGGCGGGTGCCCCAGGAGCACCTGCCAGGGCGGGGCAGGGCAGGCGGGAGGTCTTACCACTTGCTCCACGTTATTTTTCTGAAACAAGAGGGAAAACTGAGTCACTGCCTTGGGAGAGCACGGCTGCCCCCCAGCCTCCGGTGGTGGCGGGCGGTGCTCACGATCATGTCCACGATGGTGTCGATGGTCTGGGCGATGGTCTCCTCGGCGTCGGGACTCTGTCCCCAGTCTGCTGCCGTGAAGTTGCGCCGGTACGTGTGGTCCGTGGCGATGATGCTCAGGCGCGGCTCCTGGGGGCGGGGAGCGGGTGAGTGGGGCCAGGCGGCGACGCCCCTCCCTCAGGACGGGTCAGCGCATTCCAGGTGCTCACCAGGTGGTCAGGCGTGATGGCCACTGAAAAGACCTTGATGCCCAGGTGCTTGGCCTCGTTCACAGCGTCCTCCAGGCCCCCGCATGGCTCCTTGTAGCCCTCCAGGGGATGCCCGTCGGTCACCACGATCAGGTACTTGTTCTCCTTGAGGTGGGAGCCCCTGGGGGAGCAGCAGTGTGAGGCCCTCCCCAGGACTCCCCCAGAGCCAGAGGCGATGGGGCCAGGAGGGGACCCGGGCTGGCCGTGGACAGGCACGCACTTCCTCCTCGGTCTGATTATTGAAAGTGCGGCGCAGGGAGCCAGGTACTCGCGGATCTGGAGAGCACTCACCCCACCAGCAGCTCCTCCAGTCCCTTCTTGATGGCACAGTCCGTGTAGGTGCCCTTGCCGAAGTACTTGACAGCGTCCACGCTGGCCTTGAGTTCATCGCGGCCGGCGGGCATGCGCATGAGCCCGCGGATGATCTCCACCTCGTCGCTGTAGTGCAGCGCGCCTGCATTCCACACCAGGTTGCGGTCGCAGCGGTAATACCTGTGGAGTCCGGCAGCGGGCACTCGTGAGGACATGCTGACCTTCAAGGGCTCGGTGTCCCGGTGCTCATATGGGCAGAGGCCTAGCCTGGGTCCCAGGGGCTCTGCCGGGCTGGAGTGACCGAGCCCAGATCTGGGCACCTTTGGGATGGTACGGCAGGCGGCTCTGCCCCATTTCACAGGTGGGAAACTGGCACAGGAGCTGAGTAAAGGCCCGGAGGATGCTCTGAGGGGGGCACCAGGCCACTCGGCGCCCCAGCTACTCCTTCGCCCAGCTCCGCCTACACCACACTCCTCCGCCCCATGGACTTGGGGCTGCTGGCCCCAAAGTTCCCCTATCAGCAGCCCAGCCCCAAGGTAAACAATCAATGTGGCCCCACAGGCACCCTTGGCTCCCCTGGCCCCTTGTGGTAGGCAGAAGGCTTGGCTCCTGCCAGAGGGTTGGGGGATTGGGGGGACGGGGAGGAGCCTGTGCCAGTGGAGCCCATCCCCCACCAACCACAGAGGTACTGCAGGCCCAGGGCCCCAACCACTGCCCAGGGCCCAGTGCTGGGAATCTGCAGACAGGGGTAGTGAGGAAGTGAGAGGCAGGGGTACCACGCCCATACCCAGAGATGTGCCCAGTGGTCTCAGACATGGAGGCGGCTGGGCCACTAGGCCCGGGAAGGTCAGGGACATGGGGCTCAGTCTCAGCAGAGGCCCTGATACCTGTGTGGGCGGCAGGCAGGGTCCCGCTGCAGCCGGGCAGCCAGGCCCAAGTCCCCAAGCCTCAGGGTGCTCGGGAGTGGCAGCAGCTCCTCTCTCTTTGGGGCTCAGGCCTGCATCTCAGCAGGGAGGCACCAGGCGGCCAGGAGTCTGCTGCCTCCCCATCAGTCCCCCGGAGCCTCTGGCTGGTGGTTACCTGTGGAGGCTGGGAAGCCTCTCCACCCGCTGGTCCCGGGCCACAGACACCACCAGGCTGGGTCCTACCTGTCTCTCAGGTTGTCGATGAAGCGCTTGGTGAAGCCCTTGACTTTGTCCACCAGGGCCCCATAGGGCTTCAGCCTCAAGGCCACACTTTCAGAGGTGTCCAGCACGAAAAACAGGTCCACCGGGCAGTCTGGGCCAAGAGGTCCCGTGAGCCACGCTGCCTGGGCACACGAGGCCCCTCCCCTTTCTCCTCCGACCCCGGCTGGACAGGGAGAGGACGAGGCCCCACCCGGCCCGGGAGGACAGAGAAGACAACTTCTCCTTTGGTGTCCACATCGGGTGTAAAGCCACTGGGGGCACGGCCTTCAGTAAAGTGGGCACAAAGGTCACCCTGTTTCTAGGCTGGCGAGGAGTCGGGAATGAGCGGTGTTTGCCCATCACGACTGCTGTCCATGGAGTCCAGAAAGCTGGCCCGGAGCTTGGCCATCAGCTCCCCCCTCCCCTGGGTCCCTCCCGGGTGGCCCAGCCCAGGGTCCCCCAGAAGTGAGGGGTGACAGGAGCTGGCCTGGCCAGTGGCACAGGCGGGAGGGGACAGTTCTGCCTCGGCCTGGGCTGCATCCTGTCCCAGCTTCTTCCCCAGCCCCAAAAGCAGGGAGTGGAGTGGCACAGCCAGGCACTCACCTTGGAAGGTGATGGCCTTTGAGGCCATCTGGATGTCTTGCGCAGCCACCCAGCAGGCCTGCAGTAGCAGGGACAGCAGGACGCCTGCCTGCCTCATGTCGCTGGCCGGCCCGCAGTCACCTTCCAGGAGGCCCGATGGAGGCCCTCTCAGCTCCTCTGCACTGGCAGTTACAGCCAGGCCCACAGAAGCGGGAGGCGGGAGGCGGAGGCGGGAGGCAGGAGGTGGGACGGGCGGCGCCCAGCACTGAGTCATCGGCAGGCCCCTCCCTGGCCTCTGAAACCAGAAGCCCCTCTGCCCCGAGAGGCTCCAGGGCCTGGGGAGGACTCTGCTTCTCAGGGCTTTTGGGGAACTCTGTGGGCCACAGCTCCCTCGCAGTGGGAGAAAAGATGCCCAGAAAAGAACCGCAACCCAAAGCAAGTTCAAGAGGGTTGCTTCTCTCCAAACACCCCATCCCCAGCTAACTGCCTTTGAGTCCACAGCTCTCAGATCCTGTTATTTTTCATGGGAATGTTGCTTCACAGTTCAGTCAAATGCAGCTGTGCAAAAGACCCCTGTGGGCATTACTGTGGGGACAGGAAGTTGTCTAGCACTGGAGTGTGCATATGTGTGTGCCTGTATGCATGTGTATGTAAGCACGTGTGGGCACACGTATGTGTAACAGAAGTGTACGTGTGTGCAGAGAGACTCCAATGGTGGGCAGAGCAGAAAAGAAAGACACATCCTTGTCCCGGAGGAGTCCAGAAGAGTGGCAGAGCTGCTGATGCTTGCCCAGTATTAGTCAGAAATTTTGTGATATGAACTATTCAAGCAGGGCAGTTGCTGTTAAGGGAACCCAGCAGAATCACGCTCACCCGTGCTCCCGACGTGGCCTAGGGCTGCCCGTTCCCCACTCCTGCCTCACAAGCTTTCACGGTGGCCAGCGTCTTCCTGCCTCTGCTTCATCAGACGCCCTTGGTGCTGTGCAGCTATGGCTTCTGATTCAAATGCGGACCTGGAGCCACAGTTTGGGGTGCGGGCTCACACTGCCTGTCTGGTCGGGGCCATCCTGTCTGCAGGTGCAGTGATCCCGTGTCCACAGTGAGCGGCATGAGGCCCGTGTGAGCCCCCAGCAGAGGCCAGGCCCTCAGAGCAAGGAGCTGGCGTGTCGTGGTGGGCAGCAGAGGGCAGCTCAGGGCCTCTGGGTTGCTCTGTGTATTTGAGAGGGGTTGCGCTTCCGCAGGTGCTTGGGGAGGAAGGCACGGAGGCAGCACCATGGCCTATCTGGGCACACCCTGAGGGCAGCAGGGATGTGGGTGGGAAAATGTGGAGGCTGCTGCACCCTGGCCTTTGCCCCCAACATGTGCCAGGACGTGTGTGTGGAGTGGGAGGTGCTCCCTGGAACAGACAGAGCCTCAGCCTGGAGCTTCCTGCCCAGAGCCCTGGGCACCTGGCAGGCAGTGGGCACATGAAGGCAGCACAGCTCCTGTGCTCTCAGGTGTCTCTGGGGATGTGGCCCGGCTGGGAAGAACCACCCTCTGCTGAACTGTCCCGCCCACCCAGCACGAGTCCCTTCTGCTACCTGCTGGCTTCTCTGCCTCTGTCTCTAATCCTCCCTGGCCCATTCATTGTTGCCCTGGAGCACTGAAGCCACCCCCCGGGCCAGTCCAGTGGTCTTTGGTACAAACATTTGGGCCCCCAGCCCCACCCACATCCCTGCTGCCCTCAGCCCCGGGTCCCAGTGCAGGAAGAGAGTGGTCTCCAGGATCTGCCACTGAACAGGGCCAGGCTGGGTGTGAGAAGGCCCTGCAGCCCAGCCCACAAGTGCACAGCTGCGTGTGGGTCCTTGTGTGCACGAGTGTCTGTGTGTATCTTGGGAGGAGGGGCTGCAAGCCAGCTGTGTCCCCACGACCGGATAACTTGGGATTTCTCATCCCTGATGCCTCGTAGAGAGGGCACAGAATCCCCGTCGTCAGGTGCACAGCAGGGACGTAGGTGATGTCCAGCAGGTGCCGCCTCCAGGGGCGGGGCCTGCACTGGAGGGGTGGGGCCTGTACCTCCTCCTCCTTCGCCTCTCCCTCTCTCCACCAGTCTCCTTGTCCTCTCCTCCTCCTCCTCTGTCCTCCTTTCCCAGCAGTTTTTTGGGGGAGAGGATTTTCTGCCAAGGGGTAGATTGACTGAGGAGCAAGGCTGTCCTGATTCAGAGGGACAGCATGTGCCTCACTGAATGACACAGGCTGCTCCCTCGCCGTGCAGTTTTGTGTCTTATGCGTCAGTTAAAATCACTTCTAAAAAGCACCCCCCAGTGTGCTCTAAGATGGTGCCAGTGGGTGTGGCAAGGGTTCTGCCAGGCAGGGGTCCATGTCTGGGGTCTTCTCCAGGGAACAGTGGGGAGGAAGTGCCCAGGACAGCAGGGACACTGCCAGGCCTCACCATCCTGGCCACACGGAACCCAACTGCCCTGAAGCAGGACCCAGAGCCCCGGCCTCAGTGTGGCCCCATAACCAGCGCAGGTTCCTTGCCTGTTCTGAGTTCTCAGTGCTGTCCACAGAGATTATCACCAAGGCCCGTGCCATGCCAACTTAGGGGGCTGACACCCAGGACCATGCCTTGGACCCTGAAGGGATGCCGTGGTGGGGTGGAGTCTAGGGCCCAGGTGCGAGTCCCCAGAGCCACATGGACAGGAGGCTGCTGCCCGAGGTGGACTTCATTCCCTCAGCCCAGGGGGGAAAGTGAGTCAGGTCAATGTGCTCAAGATGTATGGCTGAGGAGTAGCCCAAGGAGGCAGGCCCAGGTACTGACCCCATGCATCCCTGGGCTCTGAGCTGTCCCCTCATCCCCCCTTGGTGCACCCCAGGAGCCTGTGGTCTCTCTCCTGCTGGCAGGCTCAGGTCCCTCCTGGGTGCCCTTTCTGCTTTCGCACAGTGTGTAGAGTTTGTCTGGACAGGGTCTGTCCCATCTCCCGGGCTGGAGGAGAGATGTCTGGGGATTTTCCACAGCTCTTCCAAGAGGGCGTGGAGACAGCTGGGCTTGTGGTGAGACAGCACCAAGCCCGGGGGTGGAGTGGCCCGGGTCTGAGGAGCCCGTCTTGTCCTCGGGGATTCCGGGCCATCCGCTCCTCCCTGGTAGTGGTAGGGCAGGCACCATCCTTACAGATACCGAAGGCCCAAGACCCCCTCACATCTGTTGGACAAAGACATTTTTGATGTCTTTACTGCCTTGAGTGCCGAGTAGATTTTTTTTCCCAACTTAGAACATGATTCATCAAGGAAAGTAATGTTTTCCTGGGGCTGCATGTGTAGTCTCCATGGCTACCTCCCCTCAGACACTGGGGCTTGTGGGGATGCTGACAGCCTGGCTCCACTGCTGAGTCCTTTCTCCCAGGTGCCTGTCCCCACAGTCCACTCCCCGGGGTCCCTGTGGCTTGGCCCAGGGCCAGGCTTGGCCGACTGCTGGGCCCTGGGGACAGAGCAGCTCCTGTCTCCCAGCCCCTTTTGCAGCCTCAAAGTGAGTCACCTGGTGGGGAGTGGCCAGGAGTGGATCTGCTTCTCGGGTCGGGCTGGGCCACCTCCTGGCAGCCCCAGCCACTGTTTCAAAAAGGGCAGCCCTTCTGCTGGTGACCAGGACAGCAGCGCAGGACATGGAAGCTGGTGGTCTTACTGCTGTCAGTTCGATCCATTGGAGCCTGCCAGGTGGCCACGTGTTTTCAGCTGGCAATGAGCCAGTATCAGCGACAAAAGCTGAGCTGGGGACAGCAGCTAAATGAAGGCAGGGGTCATAGGACTGGCTGCAGTCAAGAGGATCCTGTAGCCCAGCCCTATGACCACAGTGGGGAGAGGACATGGAGCCCTGGCTCCATGATGGGCACGAGTGTGGTGGCGCAAGGACCCAGACTGTGCACGAGGGGACTGGACTGTGCCTGCCAATATGTTAGGCTCCTGCCAGAAAGGCCTCCCTAGCCTATGCCAAAGGGCAACAGGATTCAAGTTCTCCAAGCATTATGTGTGATACCCAGAGGCTCCCACTGGGGGCTGCTCAGTTCCCAGCTACATGACTGTCCTGGGGCCACGCGCAGCCCATGCTGGTCTGAGGTTGCACCACACCCTACCGAGGGACGATAGGGAGGCCAGGATGGGGGACACCGAGCCCTCAGCCCTCAGCCTCACATTGACCGCTCGGCCTGCAGGCTCCGAGGCCGACTGGGGTTGCCTACTCTTGGGAGCTCTTCTGGGGCTTGGAACCAGAGCCAACTGGGCCAGCACCTTCCTCTTCCCCAGCAAGGAAGGGAATTTCCCAGGCTCCCTCTCAGTGCACTCATGGAGCTGGAGTGTCCCTCAGGCCCTGGGAGATCTTGGCTCTACACAGAGCCCACTGCCCCCTCTGTCCTAAGAATACGACCCTGGTATCTCCTGAGGCCACATGGGTGGCCTCCTCAGGCCGAGGCAGGATGCACACAACTCCCTGGGATGCCCCTGGGAGCTGGCAGTGAACCTGGTGAGGGCCACAGGCAGAGGTTTCAGGGGCCTCCTCCCCGGTCCCCTCTGCAGAGGTCAGGGGACACTGGGCACCCAAGGCAGCATGTCAGTTGCAGGGGTGGCCATGGTTACTGATGTGCCCCTGGGAAGAAGTGCTCTGGACTGAGTGGAGCTGGCCACATCTCCCTCCCTACTGAAGGCCCCTCATAAGTCCCTAGTGTCCACGTCCTTGTCCTGGGGGGCAGGGTCTCATGGGGGACAGGCCAGGGAGGGTGTGGCCAGCAGTACCAGGGGAGTTAAGAGCCTGACTTGGGGAAAGGGGCTGGGAGTGCAGGGCCCCCAGGGAAGCCCAGGTGGGGACTGGGTGCCAGGGCAGCAGCTGCCCACTGAGTGCAGGGAGGTCCCCTGAGGCCACAGCCACCCACAGTACCCAGGATACCCTGGAGGCAAGATGGCTGGGCAGGGGCACCTTCATGTCCTCAGGTCTCATCCAGGGGCCTACCCTGCACACCCGCCCAGACACGGGCCTGGAGAGCTGAGGGCCGGAGGGTTCATATTTCCCGTTACCTCATGCTGGCCTCTGGTTCCTTGGAAAGAGCAAACATCTGGCAGTGACGTTTCCCTACTGCTGGGTCTGGGGAGCAGCTGTGGCTCCTCTCCACAGAGCCGAGCTGGAGGAGGAGATGGCAGACAGTGGGGGTGGGTGGGGGCTTCCCAGGAAGTGACAACGAGGTTGGCTGTCCACCTGGACACCCAGACCCCATCCGAGGGTCCCCATGGTGTGGGGAGGGTGCCCAGCATTCCTGGGAGTAACACTCACTTCCTGTCTTGCAGACCTGGGGGGCAGTGGGTGGAGCAGGGCCAGAACTGGACGTGGGGCTGGATCTGGACAGGCAAGACCTCCAGGCCCCCACGTGTCCCCTGGACCCACCCTCTCCAGCCTGTGGCCGCCCATTCCCAGTCCTGGCTGCAGCTTCCAGACCTGGCTTCCTCTGTGAGGCAGAGACTCCATGGGCAAGGACCAGGATCAGCCAAGGGGTTTGTGTGCTGAGCCTCATTCTTGTCCTCGCTGGGCAATGGCAGCAGCTGAGGGCTGCCTTGGCCATGACCCCTGTGGCCCTGTGCATCCTGGTCGCCTCAGTTCTTTGTGGCGCTGGGATTGGACCCAGGGCCTCATGTGTGCTCTGCTGAGCTACACCCTCAGCCCTGTTTTCACTTCTACAGTTTGAGACAGGGTCTAAGTTGCTAAATTGCCCAGGCTGGATTTGAGTTTGTAGTTGTCCTGCCTCATCCTCCCACAGTGCTGGGGTAACAGGCATACAGCACCACACCCAGCATAGAGCTGTTTTTGAAAACACACCGTACCACAGGGGCCTGCAAGCTGGTCGTGGGGCTGGGGGCCAGAGGCTCTTGGGGCCAGGAGGTCAGGGCCAGGGGCCCGCTGCCCAGGTCCCAACTAGGACAGGAGGCGGGCGTCTGAAGCCTGCCCTGCAGTGACAGTGGGGTTGGGGGTGACGACCTTGAGGATGGCATTGGGGTGAGTGGTGAGCAGGCTTTGGAACCCCGGGGACACAGTTACCTGCAAGTCGCCATCCCAGCAAGGAGTGGGGTATTCAGGGGGCACGGGACAAGATGAGGAGGGGGCCATTCAGTGTTTGCCCTGAAGGCTGAGGGCTCTGTTCCCCCACCCAGGCATCATTTCCTCCCTCAGACCCCCAGCTCCTATGGGAATCAGGCTGGGGCCAGTGGGTGAGCTGCAGGCCTGGGGTGCCCTCTGCTGCCCTCCTGAAGGATTGCTCCAGACCCTGGGCAACTAGGGCCAGATCACCTCGCTCAGGCCTCACTGCCCGCCTGGCGGCTGGACCCACTTGTGCCCAGGAGAGCAGAGGCCGAGTCCTCCATGGGATGGATTTGTGACATGCCCTGTGGGTCACCAGGGTGAATGTTACCTGGAAGGCTAGCTTCAGAGAGGGAAGCTGGTCCTGGGGCCTTCCTGCAGCCAAGACGGCCCTGGTCACATCCTCCTGCCCCTGGACTGTGGGGACGCCTGGCCCAGCACTCTGGATGCTGGCAGTGCTGGAGTCCAAAGGCTTTGGGCTCTCTGGGCCAGCTGGGCACCTGGTGTCTGAGCACTCACCCAGCCCAGGACAAGGGTCAGGGGTCTGGGGCCCCAGCTTCTCACCAGAGAACTTGTGAGATGGCAGTGTCATCCTCTCACCACACTGGCCACCATGAGCACAGTCCCCGTGGCCAGCCCCTTGGCCAGGGGCTGTGGGTGGCTGTCTTCTCTGCTTCTTGGGAGAGCGTCCACTCCATGGCCAGGAATCAGGAGCTCCAGGAAGAGCGCTACCTGGGACCACAGGTTGGGGCTCGGGGGCTGATACTAGTCCCTCATTCCCTGCCTGGGTTCTGACCCTCAGCGAGCACAGGATAGACAGTAGAGCCCTGAGGGTCAAAGCTAGTCGGCAGGGACCAGGAGTCCCCATGATGGGGTGCTTGGGGGCTACCTCTGGCATCAGGCTGTCTCCTGGTGAGGAGCGGAGGAAAAGGGCTGGATGTTCCCCAGTCTCCTCCACAGACAGCCCGTAGATGCGGTCACAGCACAGGACCCCTGTTCCCACACCCCCCAGGTAAGTACCATGGCCACGCACAGACAGAAGCCAAAGCAGCACCAGGGACCAGCGCCAGGCCTCACCAGGCAGAGCAGTTGCGAGGGCCAGGCCTGGGGCACAGCGTGCATCCTGTGTCACACTCAGGGATGGGTCCCTTCTGGGTCTTTGTGGCTTTTTTTATACACAATGGGATTCATCCTACAGATTTCACCCTTTTTCTCTCCTCTGGTCTCTTTTACTACTGTGGACGGGACTACCTCCTCCACTACAACCTTAGGATGTCAATATGTGACTGGAAAGCAGTTTATTTCCAGATGCGATTTTGTAACCTGGTACTTCACAAAATTGTTTTATTTTCTGCAGCACTTTTCCCTTTGGGTTTTGCAGGTATATGATTCCCTTGTATATATGCCTTCCTTTCCAACCCTTGTGCCTCACTGCATCCTCCTGCCTGGCAGCTTCAGTTTAAGTCTCCCACACAAGGCTGGCACAGGCCGGGGCTCAGCCTGCTCTATGGCCTTGCACTTGTGCTGCTTTGGAGAAGGGCAGCCTAGATGGAGTAGCTGGGCAGTGGCGACCACTGGCCAACTGTGCTGCGACTGGGAGGCAGGGTCACTGTGGCTTGTGCCCTGGTCCCTCAGCCAGCTCTTGGTGCCACCTACACTGCAGGCTCCTGTGGGATTGAGGGCAGGTGACTCTGCAAACAAGGACATGCTTCTACCCATAGTGCCATGAACACACGCAGGAAGAAAACACTGACCAAGCCACTATCTTGATCAACTAGTGAGATTTGTTTGAGCGCGCATGGGTCATACCAACAGTGTTATTCGTGGCAAAGAAAAACACGAGTATGCACACACACACAGGAACTGTGTACTCAACGTATAAGTCCCTGTGGTTTGGACTTGAAATGACCCCAAGGCCACATGTTGAGGGCTTCTCCCTACCTGTGTCACTATGGGGAGGTGGTGGGAGGAGTCAGGTCCCTGGCATGCAGCCTTGAAGGAGATGTTGGGCCCCACCCTTTCCTCTCTCTGCTTCCTGGCCAGCACAAAGCGAGCAGCCCTCCTCTCCTGTGTGTTGCTGTCATGCTGTGCTTCACACCACAGGCAAGGTAACAGGGCCAAGTGGCCATGGACTGGAACCTTTGAAAGCGTGAGCCAGAATAAGCCCTTTCTCCTGTTGAGTCCATTTATCTCAGGTGTTTTGTCACAGTGATGGAAAGCTGACTAACATGTCCCTTACCAGATATGCGATTTGAAAGTAAGTTCTCCTGGTCTGTGGGTGTCCTTTCCCCCTCCCTCCCTCCCTCAGTATTGTAAGAGAGCAGTGCTCCCCAAAGTGGTCTGCAGATGCAATGGAACTCCAGTCAAAATCCTTTCTGGCCCCAACCCCACTCCCAAAACAGACAGATGTCTTAGTTTGCCCCATGAAATAGCATGGATTGGACAGTGAAGATAGAAATTTGCTTCTCTGCTGTTCTGGAGGCTGAGATGGGGATGTAGTATCTCACAGGCTTCCCTCTGAGGCCAAGAGGGAGAGTTGGTCCCATGCGACTCTCCTTGGTTGGCCAACAGCTATCTTCTCCTATGTCCTAGAGCTGTTTTTTTCCTCTGTGCACAGTCGTCTGGTGGCTAAATTCCTTCTTCTCATAGACACAGTTGTGTTGAATTAGAGCCACCTAAAGACCTCGTTTTTAACTTACTCTCATCTTTGATGACTTTATGCCTAAAATATGGCCATATTCTAGGGCCCTGGGGACTTCAACACATGAATTCAGAGACACACAGCACCCATAAGGTTGAGGGAGTTTTCATTTTTTTTAGTTTGCTGATTGTTTTCATCATGAAATGGTGTAGATTTTGCCAGTACTTTCTTGGTGCCATGGAAATGACAGTTACTGTCCCTTGTTACTACGATGCTGACATGGATTCTGGATGGAAACCACTTTGCTCCCCGTGGACACATCCACACAGCCCTGGTGCACAGAGCTCCCTGTGGGCTTTGCTCTGTTGCTGAGGACTTCTGCATCCCTCTTCATAGGGATATTGGTCTGCGGTTTTCTTCTGAGGTGTGGTTTGGGATCAGGACCACAAGGGCTCTACCTCTCCTGGGCTGCAGGGGTCACCTGGGAGTCCAGGCTGCCCACTCATTCCTGCTGTGGCTGCCTGCACTAGGGTTAGGCTGTGCTGCGCCAAGGGCTGGGCTCACTGGGAAGGCTGAGGGGGCTGGGTGGTGACCTAAGGTTCAGGCACAGGAGGCCAGAGGGGGATAGAGAAAAGAAAGTGACCACTGAGGGGCGGCCCAGCAGAAGGCAACAGTTCAACCCCCAGGAAACGTTTCTGAATAAAAGATGGAAACAGAGGGAACATCTCATGAAGTGACAAATCCATTTTCAAGAACTACCAAGGCGGAGGGAGCCACTGGGCGGCAGGAGGCAGTGGTCTCCGGGATGTTCATGTTCAGTCCTCCCAAGGCTCCGGGGGCAAGGCAGCCTGTGCCAGAGCAGGAGCCGCCACTCTGGACCCCTTCCAGGTAAGGACAGCACGGCTTTCCCCTGGCTCTGGACCAGAGCTGTGGGCCCAGGCCCCAGGGCTTTGCACACAGAACCCATCAGACCTTGTGGGAAGATGCTAGAGCGAGCAGACAGATGCTGCAGGGTACAGGAGATGAGTGCACCGGAGGTGACTAGGACTTAACACTGTAGACAAAGCCAAAGAACAATGCATTATAATAATTCCTAACTAGAACTGCGGTCGTACTGAGACACATTGCGGGGAGGAGGGAGGGTCCTGGAAATTTCAGGAAGCAACAAGAGTAAGTAAGCATAACATTTAAAATATGATAGATTTAGCCAGCATGAGAGAGCTATTCATTGAAAATAGAAACAGAGGGAGTATAAATGAAATATAAAATGGCAATGAATAATTACAAAAAATATGTTAAACTGTCCAACTAAAAGACAGATAATCTCAATGAAACCCAAGATCTGGTGATAAAAGATACCACCAAAACCACATATAAGCTATAAAGAAAAAGAGAAAGCTGAAAAAGAGAGAAGACATAAATGTCAGGCTGACACCAGGAAGCACCCAGGCAGGCGGAAGGTCTAGGGCAGAGGCAGCTGGACACATCACAGGGAACGGACAACAGTAAGCGTCGTGAGACACAGCCTAGCTAGCATCTGTGCTGGACAAGCACAGGGCAACAGGCCAGCCACAGCTACCCCAGCCCGTGGTTATGACGAGTACCCCGCCCCACACTGCCTTCTGAGGCCCCATCCCCAAGTCTGGGTAAGCCGCCCAAAAAGCCTGTATTCCCTCCTCTGGGGCAACAGCAAGCCCGCCCTGTTCTGCCCTTTCCCATTGTTTTCAGAGCAGCCTGAGCTGTGAGCCTGCTGCCTGCAGGATTGGTGTGGCCCTGTGGTCCCCTCCTTCCTAGGGTGAGCTCAGCGGGCCTGCCTGGACAGTCTAGCCTAGCTCCTTCTTTTAGGGTCAGCGGAGCAGAAGCCGTAATTAGCATGCAACCTTAATACTTCAGCTACCTACCGCGGTGTGATCCTGGGGTCCATCCCAGGATCAGGATGAAACTTCTGCTCATCTCTCTCCTAAGCAGACCAAATCAGATGAAAATAATCAGTGTGCTCCAGACACGGCTATGCGATGAGTGAGCTTGGTTGTCAGACGGATGTGCAACTTCACAGCCCCGAGCAGCATCTGTCCAACCCAGCACATGGATATTTACAGAACTCACTAAGATGGTGAAGCTTAGCTGTGTCAACTTGACAGGCTTGGGAGCCACCTGGGGATTAGTAAAGCACAACTCGGTGTGTCTGGGAGGCTGTAGGTGCTTGACCTCGGGGCCTAGTTCCTGGTCCTTCCTCTCGGGCACTCTTCCCCTGCTCTGCCTCCTGGCCACCAGGAACCAAGCAGCTTCCCTGACCACGTCCTTTTACCCTGATGTCCCTGCCTTGGAGCATGCTGCTCACCACAGACTGAATCTCCTGAAACCGTGAGCCAAGTTAAACCTCTCCTCTTTCAAGCTGTAGGTGCTGGCATCGACTCCCAGAGATTAACGTGATCACGAGAGATGCCCCATACTCCCCATAGGTGTCAGCGTGACCACAGTGCTCACCATGACACAAGAGGCTCAGAAATCAACAGGAGAAACTCACATATGTTGATGCTCAACAGCATCTTACTAAGAATCTTCAGGTAAGTAGACAACTTAAGGGAATGGAAAAATAGAACTGAATGATAATTGGTCAAAATTCCAGGGTCACAGATAAAGTACTACCTAGAAATATATAGTCTTAAATTCATTTCTCAAGAAATAATCAGCAGAAAACAGAACTAATCACACAAGTAATTCAAGAAAGAATAATGGAACAATAAACATAAATTAATAAAACAGAAACAGTAAAGACATGGGCAACATCAATGAAATAGAGAACAATCTGTACTATTAATAACAAAAACAAAGTTGCATATGGTGGTGCACACCTGTAATCCCAGCAGTTAGGAAGCTGAGGCAGGAGGATTGGTTGCTAGAAGTTCCAGGCCAGCCTGAACTACACAGTGAGGACCTGTCTAAAAACAAGCAAACAAACTAATAACCAAAACCAAAACAAAACACCCAACGAAACAGTAGCAAAAATCAAAGGTGATATTTTGAAAAGATTAATAATATACTGATTTTGACATATTGGGCAAAAAAAGGAAAATTCAAACAAAATTAGACTGAAGATATCATATATATATAAAATGGAGTACTACTCAGCCACAAAGAATGGGAAACTAGGGCTGGAATTTAGTTCAGTGCTACCATGCCTGCCTTGCAAGCACAAGGTCCTGAGTTCCATCCCTGGTACCACCCACACATAAAAAAAAGAACAAGAAACTAGAGACATTTATAGCTAAATGGATGTACATTGAGGCCATACTCTTAAGTGAAATGAATAGGACACGTGTCAAAACTGAATAGTTTCTCTGGTGTGAGAAACTAAAAGTGTAAATAAGGATCAAAGTGTACAATTGATAATGTGAAATAGGAAGAAAAGGTCTAAAGGGGTAGAGGAAGTGGGAGGAGTAGGGGAAAGGAAAGAAGGGAAAGGAAAAAATATGAATAGGGAAAAATAACCACATAATCTAACCATAGATTATGTAAAGGTACAAATTTCCAATGATGACTCTCATTATACTGTGTACCTAAAATGTACCAATAAACTTAATGATAAAAAAGAAAGGAAAAAATATGAGAAAAGGACAAATGGAAACAAAGTCTTTTTAAATAGGGGGGATTGGAGAGGTTGAAGGGGGAGTGGGGAAAAATAAGAACCAACATACATCATGTAAGGGTACAGATTCCCAAAGTAACTGGATTATGTACCTAAAATATACAAATAAACTTAATGAAAAACAGAGACTGAAAATAGATCACAGACTGACAGATTAAAAAACCCGCCAGAACATTTTAAGCAGTTATATTTTAAAAAATTGAATTCCAAGACCAGTTCAAAGAAAAACAGCTGGGCTTGATGGCCCATGCCTATAATTCCAGCAGGAGGATGGAAAATTCAAGGCCAGCTTGGGCTACATGGCAAAATCCTGTCTCAAAAATACAGTAAAAAGGGCTGGAGATGTAGCTCAGGGCAGAGTGCTTAACTGGCATGGGTGATACTCTGGACTCAATCCTCAGTATGGCGGAAAACAAATCAAAACAACCCTCTTGCTCCCAAACAAATCCAACCAACCACAAAGCAAAACCCCCGAATAATACCTGCCCCAGTCAGCATCCCCGGGACTTCAGGGTAAGCTGCTGCTGCTCTTGTGTAGGTGAACACACGCTCTGTAAGGCTGTTTTTATTTTGGGCAGAGTAACACATCTTTTAAAAAAATTATTTATTTATTTTGGTGCTGGGGATCAAACTCAGGACTTTGTGCTTGCAAGGCAGGTGCGGTGCCACTGAACTACATCCTGGCAGCAACGCATCTTTTAACCAAGTCAACAAAACCTCTCCCTAACCCTTTAGGATGAAACCTATTCCTGTCACGATGACTGAGCCTGACTGCCCTCTGGGGTCAGGCATAGGGACTGTCCTGACTGCAGCGAGTCACTGCTGACCTGTCTCAGACAAACTCGGAACTGCTCAGGAGGGCCAGGCTGGCCAACAGCCCTGAGCAATGTCTGGCCGGTATGGATGTGCCTGGGACGGTGAGATCACCCCAAGTTAGAGTGGGCAGAGCAAGACCTGCAGAGGGGGAGGCTGCACCTGGGCTCTGCCCACCTGGTCTCCTGACCCACACAGTACAGCAGGCACCCCTGCCAGGTCAGGTGCTCTCTGGTTCTGGGGTCAGAGGGGTATGTGATGCAACAGACAAGCTTAGCTGCAAGTTTGGGGGTGCTGACATGCTAGGCTTCTCCCCAGCTGCCCTTCGTCCTAGAACTGAACATCTGAAAACACTAAAGGACACCAGCAGACACCGGGTCCGCTGCCTGCTCCCCTGTGACTGTCACTGCAGTGGCCTCCCTGGCCCCCCACCTCTGCACACTTCCTGCTCCTGGGACAGGACAGGCTAGCACTTGGGGACAACAGCCTGCTGCCTGCCCATGCTTACAGATGCCAACCAGAGCTGAGCTGCCACCGTCAAGAGTCGCCTCCAACCTGGAGGACATGCCGAGGCCAGCGGTGTGGGTCTGGCCAACTCTGTGTGACTGTGCTTGGCGAGGTCCTGTCAGGCTGATGCTGTGACACTGTCCAGAGGGGAAAGGACAGACTTGACCACCTGGGCATTGCTCGGCTCCTAAGAAGATGAAGTGTGTTTACTGCATCTAGAAACTAGATTCAGAGGCGTCAGCCCCAGCCGTGCAAGTGCCTGCTCCACCACTTGCCCTGTGACCTGTCCCCACAGGCAAGACTCATTCGTATTTTGGACAGGATTCATGCACGGGTGCAAAAGCTGAATTTAAAGCCTGGAGGCGGGGTCCTTGGAGGTAGGGTCCACAGGGTAGGGAAAGGGCATGCAGAGAGCCTGTCCCGTTCCTCCAGGGCTGGCCTCAGGCCATTGCCACCACTAGTCTTCCCACAGCTGACACCTGACACCAGGGGAAGTCTTCCTAGAGGGGCTGCCTCTTCTGCCCAGCCTGCCAGGGCTGAGTGCTGCGAGCCGTGCTGCTCCCCACCTGGCCTGCTCCTCACCTGGCACGCTCCACACCTTTCTGCTTTTATTTCCCCTTCCTGTTCCACAGCTGGCATGCTGCTGTCCCTGCTGTTCTTCCTGCAGGAGTGCACCTCTCCCTGGTACCTCCAGCCTACACCTCCTAGGTCCCTTCTCCACGTCCCCATTCGACACTGCACCCCATGTTAGGCCTTGTCTCATTGCCATGTCTACCACTTTTCGTTCTCATGCTACTGCCAGATACCTGTGGTGCCTGCTGACGGGTGCAGAAGGTGCCCACCTCTCCCACATCCTGCTGTCTCCTGGATCCTGATCCTCATCTTATAGGTGTGGGCATGAGCCTGGGCTCCAGCTTGCTGGCCTGGGGAGCAGGTCTCACCTAGCAGGCAGGAAGGGGGTTCCTGCTGAGAGGACACGGGGGGCTTTGGGACCCTGGATAGGCCACTGTGGCTGTGGGTGCTCCACAGGTCCAAGGCCAGAGAGAGACATCAAAGACAACTTAGAGGGAATAGAGTGGTGACCCCTCCCTTGGCCTGGGTCTGCCTGCCTCCAGATGTCTGGAACCCCCAAGATCCAAGACGGGGTGCCCTGAGTCTAGGGCACTGGGACAGGAGGCTCACAGTGGGTTGAGGAGTCTTATCTGTTATGGCTTGTATCTAAATGTTCCCCCAAACCTCATACACTCATAGGTGGGCCTTTTTGGAGGGGGCTGGATCTAGGGTGTGTGAATGTGGATTAAAGGTGGATCAGTCCATTAATTGGTCTAGCATATGTTATGGTTTGTGTCTAGATGTCCCCCAAAGCCCATGTGGCCATAGGTGGGCTTTTCAGAAGTGTGATGCTGGGATCAAGGATGTGAGGCTGGGACTAATTCCTGGTAAGATGCTAGGATTAAGGTCCTGGGTGTTAGTGCTACCCACCCTTGCTGCTCTTGTCGCTTGTTACTTTACTACTTTGCTGCCTTCTGCCTGCCCTGCTATGGACTGTTTCTCTTCTGCAATGCCCTCTGCTATGCCACCTTGCCTTGGAGCCAGCTGATTATGGGCTGAAACCTCTACAACTGTGAGCTGAAAAACATCTTTCCTCTTTTAACCTGTGGGTGTTAGGTATCTTGTCTCAGCAACGAGAAGTAATTAAGACACCATCTATCCCACCTTCCTGGGTTCCCCCTCTGCCCAGGCCTGAAGCAGGATGTGGACAGGCTCATGGTGGACAGCAGTGGGGCAGCCACGGCCCGGGCCTTGGGCAAGAGTGTGACTTTGGTTTTTGCAAGTGGTTGTGCAAATGTAACAAAAAATTGCTTATGAAAGTAGTAGAGAGTGAGAGAAACCTTACCTAATTTGTTCCTGAGAGAAAGAACCCAGGCCAAGACCACAGGCTGATCACAAGTGTAGCTTCCTGACAGGCACAGGTGTTTGGGGCAGAGACAAGCCAGAGCCGGAGGAGCACACGACATTTATTAACTCCAACGAGTGTCAAGGGCTTCCTGGATGCTGCCACCGCATGAGCCACCGGGGAAGCAGACCAGCGACCTCTGCCCCACCCTGCTCCTCAGGTCACCCTCGAGCTCCTCCTCTCTCCAGGCTCTCCCTGCATGCGCAGGAAGGACACCCTGACTTCAGCACACGACCCGGGGTGGAAGCAAGACCGCAGACAGCAGGACTCTGAGGAGAAACTGAGTCGGCATGATAAAGGGGAGGAGGGTGTCCGAGCACGGGAGAGAGCGGGTCACAAGAAGTGCTGCCCAAGCAGGCCAACTCCTAAAACAGACAGTCACACTGACACCAAGGAACAGGGTTCTGAGACACCACAGACGGGGTACCATGAAGCATTAAAGTAACCGGCACAGCATGCGGACGCAGGGGACGGGCACATCTAACTCGGGGCGTGGGCGTGGATGTCTGTGCCATGCTCACAGCACATGTGGGCTCTGCTAGTAAACAAAATGCTCTATTCATGTTTGTGAGGAGGGGCCGGCTGCAGGTGAGGCTGCAGGCTGGAGTGCCAGGTGTGCAGGATGGAGGGTCGTGGGCAGGATTAGAGTGTGCCCATCCCAGTGACCTCGGACGTCAGCCTGGAATAGACAAGCACACAGAGGGCCCCATGGGGCAGTCAGAAGCGAGGCAGGCAGGGCACTCATAGCCTCTCGCGTCCCTGAGCCCTGCAGGAGGACAGCACAGCCTGGTTAGAGGCCGTCTTCCCTGCCACCAGCCCTGTCACCTGTCACCATGTTCTGCTGCCCCTCACAGGTGCTCTCAGCCTCCTAAGCCTCCCTCCCCTAGGTCAACAGGGCCTTATTGCTGTCACAGGGATAACCATGAGTGTGATGGGTCAGTGTCCTGTACCTCAGGAACAGATTCCAAAGGAGCAGCTGCCCACGGTCAGGCAGGCATGGGCTAGGTGCAGGAAGTCTGGACACTCCAGCTTGCCCCAGCCCACTCCCCCAGGTGGAAGAAAGGTGCCAGACCGGTCCGTAGGGGTGGGGCAGGAGATGAATGGGGGAAGTCAGGGTGGGGTGTCCTTGTCCTCCTTGTCCACCTTCACCCTTCACTGTCCTGGAGCTCAGCACCAGGACAGGATGTTATGTGGCCCACGGGGCTGCGTCTGCCTGCCCAGGGGTGTGGCTGAGGAACAGGTGTCCTGTGATGCCCATTTGCATCTTGGTTCTGCACGTAAGGTGTGAGTCACGGTTGGGTCAGCTTGGCTTTGGACAGGGATGTGGAAGGAACAGAGCCAGCCCTGCCCTGTCCGCAACCTACACTGTCCTGTGAGTAGGAAGAGGGAGGACCAGAGAGCAGAGAGCAGAATCACCAGTGCCCTGGACCCACCCACATGGTTGAGGAACAGGCTGGAGGGGCCTCCTCCTGGCCACCCTAGATGGCCTTGCTCTAGCATCTGGTTCTTCACAGGTGACTGGGGTGGCTATGTCCGTGTGGAGACCAACTCTGTCACAGCTGTCCCCACTGTCCAGCCAGGAAGGTGAGGGTGGCTAGGCCTTTACCCGCCTTTACTGTCCTAGCCAGGATGTGGGGCCCCTGGACAATGCTCACCTGCAGTCACTCACCTGGCATTGATGAGATACTGGGCGAGGCTGATGTTAGCTGGGGTCCCTGTGATGGTGATCTGACGCTCTGACGACCCTTCAGTGGCATTGGCGATTTTGATCTGAGCCCCAGACATCTGACGAATTTCATTGATCTTGGTCCCCTGGCGTCCAATTATGCAGCCTATTAGCTAGAAAAAAGGATGGAGGAAGTTTCTTAGAGGACGGCCCAAGGCATCCCTGCACGATACCAATAAGAACCCCTGGGTTGCCAGAGTGCTGGCCTCAGTCTCTACCCTTGCCCTGGAGCTCAGTGCTCTTGGAAGAAGGGGCACTGCCAGGCTGGGGCCTCTGCTCAGAGCCCTCCCATGGGAAGTCCACCAGACCAACAGATGGTAGCCGCATGGCCTGGCTTCTTCAGTTCCATCAGGAGTGGCCAGAGATGGGCAGGACAGATGCCGAGTCAGGGCCCGATAGCGGCCAGGCCAGGCTGGAAGCTTGCTGACTGCGCCTCAGGGTGGGAACAGCTCTGCCTTGAGGAAGCATCACGTGCACTGGCTGAAGGAGAATGTGAAGCAACTGCCACGGAGAACTTGTCTTTCGTGAGCTCAGATGCAATTCTGACAGCACATCAGGCGTTCAGTTCCTTTCCGCTCTGTGACCTCTGAAGCAGTGGCGCAGTGGTCTATGGCCAAGGAAGTTGTCAAGAGCAGGGCCATCTGAAGTAGCCAGGGACACAGCAGGGCCACCTGGGCATGGGGTTAGCAGCTTGGAAGTCAAGGCCTCCCTCTGGCAGCAGTTGCAGTGGTGTAGGCTCCTCCCAGCCCACCCTGCTGTGTGGTGGGGACAACTTGGACTCTAGAAAAGGCTCTGCAGTGGGGCCAACTGCCATCCCTCAACTTCCACTGTGGATAGAACAGGATCTTCAAGCCACATATGGGCACTGCTGCATTGAGGACAGGAAAAGGAAGTGGCCAGACAGGAAGTGGCCAAGAGCAGCAGCATTGGGCACATGCCAGTCCTGGATGGCTTAGGTGCTCTTGCTTTTAAGTAGAGTCAGGGCTGTGCTGAGGTTGAAGGTCACCAAGATGCTTCTACTCCTTTGCACAGTGCAGTGAGATGTCACACAGAGGAGCTGGGTGGGCCGTAAGAGGGTGCAGGACGGAGAACCCACTTCAAAGCCTCTGTGACAGCAACAGGGCACCTGGGTGGGACCAGATGCTGCGCGAGCTGGCTCATATTCTGGAGGAAACCTTCAGTGTGTAGACTCTGCTCACTTTTCCAGCATTTTCTGCTGAACCTGGGTCAGGACCAGCTCTCACTGGACCATGAATCAGGTCCTTGTGAGCACAGAGGGAAACCTCTTTCCAGAGAACCCAGAGCTCTTCAGCTCCCTGGTCTGCTGCTACCACCTCTGGGTCTCACACACAGCTGTGAGGCCCCACCCAACCTACCTGGCTCCCCCTACATCTTCCAGGCTCTACCCACAGCCCCACCCATACCTGTCAGACTCCACATACATTCACAGGCCCCACTGGCAGCTTACTCCTCTGGGCTTCCCTCACCTATTTTCCTGTTCACACCAAGTCGCTCATTTTGAGTTTCCTGGTCCCGCAGGTCAGAGGGCATGGCTTCCTAATGTGCATGGTAACATTAGCCTGTTTGGCTGTGTCCCCTGGCACTGGCACGATCATCGGAACTCACCTCTCACCAGGGCCCATGTGAGAAATGGAAAAGGTGTGACCACGCAGGAGTCCCTGCATATGCCCACGTGCAGGTGGGCACACCACGCAGGCCACAGCCCCACCGCCCGCCTCCTGCCACCAGCCACCCCTGCTCTGTCCTGGGTGTGGGCGGCACGTCCTGACCTCGCTATTGCTCATCTGTTGTGTTTCCCCTGCAGCCTGAGGGGCACCAAGGCCCTGCTCTCCTACTTCCTGATGGTGCTCTTCCCTCCTCTCCTGGTGGGTGAATCGAGGGCAGCTGCCTGCTGTTTCACCCGTCAGAACAGGTCCATCCTAGCACCGATGACCCATGGCCACCGGCAGCCCAGGGCACCTCCCATCTGGTTTTCCCTGGACCTACAGACCCTGTATGAAGCCCCAAGCTCACTGTGTCCTCACTTTTGCACCTTCTATTTAAAATTTAAGGAAAAATGATAGAGATATTCTGAAGCAATTAGGTATCACCAAACCCCACAGGAAAGGTGCCTCCTACTCAGGGCACAGCATGGAACCCTGGACACCAGAGATAAGAAATGAGAGCAAGCTCCGAAGTGGGCTGTGAGGAGGCCCAGTGACTTTCCGGAATAGACAAAGGCCCCGCAGTGCACGTGTGAGCACACACATCCTGTCATGGGGTGCACTTCTGCATCTGAGCTGAGGTGACCTGCAGACAATGGCATGATCCCCCTACGACCAGGGGACAGACCCGGACATGGTGACAGTAAGTGCTGGGAGCACAAATGCACAGTTAACTTTCTTCCTGGTCTCCACGAAGGTGGCAGTTGGCTTCAGCTCTGTGGATGGCGTTGGTGTTTGAAGCCTGACATCCTTGAGAGGTCTGCTTGGGCAGGAGGCCATCAAGGGCCCTCTGTGCAGACGAAGGACTTGCTGTGGAGCACACTGGGTGGCAGCAGCTGCCTTCCTTTTGAGCAGCAGGCTGCTCTTCCAGAGAGCCCAGGACAGAGAGGGGCACGTGACCGTGGGGAGCAGGTTCTGTGCCCCAGCTCTCCAAAAGGCCCCGTGCATGCATTCCTCAAGTCCATGTCCACCTTACAATGAATACTAGGTTTCAGCAACTTTCCAGATGCTGATAGAATGGTGCTGTCAACGAGAAGCACAAGGAAAAGCCCTTCTTAGTATGCACGAGTTGTATTCATCATCTGGGTCCTGAAGGATACAGAGCTAAAATCACCGTCCTCCAAGGATGCAGGGACAGGTGACCCTATCTACTCAGCCCAAGCTCAAAATACGCTTTTGGACCAGGACGTTGGCTCAGTGGTTCTGCCACCTTCCTTGAAAGCACAAGGGCCTGAGTTTGATCCCAGGTACAAAAAAAGAAAAGAAAGGAAAAGAAAAAGAAAAAAAACTAATGCTCTTGGGAGCTGAAGGCTGGTCAGCAAAGGTGCTTGGAGTGGATGCCATGTAGCCCTAGAGACATGGGGCTCTGTGCTTGCCAGGCAGCAAGGACAGGAGACCTGGAGCAGCACTGCTGCCCGCACAGAGGCTGGGCCTCAGCCCACCACAGGCCCCATGAGAAAGGTGTTTCTGGGAGGGTCAGCAGCACTGGCCAGAGTCTCGTGGTCTCGCCACTGCTTACCGCTCTCCTGGGCTCCTGCCCTCTAGCCCTCCAGCCTTCCACCCACACTCAGGACAGGAGTCCTAGAGCTCCCAAGTCCACACTCCCTGTATCAGTTCTCATAGGGAAGAGGCAGGGCCCAGGCTTCATGCCAGGAGGGATCAAGGGGCAGAGAAGGGAAGGTTCCCGAGTCCAGCTCCAGGGCACACAAGAGTTGGAAAGGGGGCAGCTATTGCACAGCCCACACAGGGTCCTCTTCTTCCTGGCCTCTCAGCTTGGAGATCATCCAAGGATTCAAGGGAGGGTCCATCCTGCTTAGCCCAGGGAGGACAAGGGGAAGGCCAGAGCCTCGGGATGAGCAGACTACCCACACTGGACACGGGATCCAGACAAACCTGTGGTGCTCAGCTCACTTCCGGTCTTCTGGGCCAACAACAGAGTCCCAAACCTCAGGAGAGGCAGGGCTCATGGGGCAGCAGTGCGGGGAGCCCACTTAGAGCATTGCCTTCACCACACTCAGGTTCCCAGCCCAGCCCCTGATGAACTATGAGGTCACCAGTCCCTTTCTCATCTGATACCGCAGAGAAACAAAATCACACATTTTATGTAGAATGGAAAAAAAAAGAGGAAAGAAATCAAACAGGTTGGTCTGCAAGGTGTTACTGAGTAGTGGGTAGCAGCTGCCGGTGTCTGGCCTTGAAGCAGGGGACAGGTGGGCACTGGTATACTCACATCATTGGGAATGGTGAGCTCATGAGTGCTGGCCGGGGGGCTGGCTTCCAGACCTGGACACACCAAGGGGACAAGGTTAGGCTGGTGGTAAGGCTGGTCGCAGATGTAACCCAGGCTGGGCAAGGTGGGGTGAGGGCTGGCCGAGGGCCCTCTGAGCTCCCAGCCCCACGAGAACCCAGCCTCTTGAGCACGAGCTTCTGTTAGAAGAAACAGGGCCCCAGCACAGTGACATTTCATGCCCTACTCTGGCACACTGTGCCTGTGCTCCCCTGTGTTTGCACAATCTCTCCCTGGGCGCAGGGAGGGTGTCCACCATGTCCTGGGCCGCTGTGACACCTGGGGCATAGGCCATACTGTCACACTGAAAACACGTGTCCTTCCTCCTTCAGCTCATGGGAGACCTTGCTAACTCTGACCACTGTTCTGCTCTCCTCTGTGCCCCCGACTCCCATGGCTCCAGAGCAGCACTGTTGATTAACTTTGTTCAAAGGCTGCCGCAAGGCTGGGGCAGCTAGGCCCACACAGGGCTCTATAGCCTGTAGCAGGGAGACTGATCACCAGCTCAGTCATAGAGGAGCTGCTAGGCCAGGGAGAGGCCACACTACTGTGCAGATCTCCTTCTTTTTTTTTTTGGTTTTTTGAGACAGGGTCTCACTATGTAGTTGAGACTGACCTGGAACTCACTATGTAGCCCAGGCTGGTCTCGAACTCACAGCGATCCTCCTGCCTCAGCCTCCTGAGTGCTGGGATTACAGGCATGCGCCACCATGCCAGGCCCAGATCTCCATTTTTATGCTGAAGGATGAGGATGAGGTCTAGGTTACCACCAAGCCCAGGCTGTCATCCTTGCAAGGATCAACTTGTACTACCAGGTAGCAGCTTTAAAGAGTTCACGTGCAAGCTTGCTTCTGCCTCCAAAACAGGGACAATGGCACAGAGGGCCCCAAGCCAGAAGTTGCCATGACCATCCCTCCAGGGCCATAGCTTTCTGTGCTCTGTGTCCCCATTTCCTGGAGATGCGACTCAGACCTCCAAAGCTGAGCCCTGCTCATGTCCTTCTCAAGCTCGGAGCGGCCCCAGACACTAGGATCACCCAGACCCAGGCTCAACCCTTCCAACCTGTGCCCTCCACTGTGCTCCTGCAGTGCCCCCTACCTTGCACTCAGTCCTATCTCCGCACAGACTGGGCAGTTCCCCAGAAAAACCTCAGCAGACCACTGCCCCGCAGGGTGCATCTCACTCTTTAGCTCTGGAGCCAGCCTTGCCCCTCTCTTCTGGCCTCTGAGAATCTGTCACCCTCTCCCTGCTGAAGTGACTCCTCGGGCAGGCATCCAGCATGGTGGGGCCAAGTGGTGAGTGCTGAGTGAACCAACTCATCCCCAATTCTGTTTTCTTTTT